>NC_034199.2:49156482-49166482 GCF_002021735.2 Oncorhynchus kisutch
GAGAGAGAGAGGAGGGAGGGAGAGAGAGGAAGGGAGGGAGGGAGAGAGAGAGGAAGGAGGGAGAGAGAGAGGAAGGGAGGGAGAGAGAGAGGAAGGGAGGGAGAGAGAGAGGAAGGGGGGAGAGAGAGAGGAAGGGAGGGAGAGCGAGAGGAAGGGAGGGAGAGAGAGAGGAAGGGAGGGAGAGGAGAGGAAGGGAGGGAGAGCGAGAGGAAGGGAGGGAGAGCGAGAGGAAGGGAGGGAGAGAGAGAGGAAGGGATGGAGAGAGAGAGAGCGAGAGAGGAAGGGGAGGGAGAGAGAGAGGAAGACTATGTCCTGTGCAGAGCTGTGAATGGTCCCGCTGGTGCCTTCAGCTTCCACAGAACACACTCGGGCAGAATGCCAATGAAGGGAGGTGAAGAAGGAACAGGGGATAAGCTGTGTCCATTCGTTCTGGTGTGTGACAGGTTAGCCAACCCAATGTGGTCTAGCCAGGGGTTCCACAGTGGGTGTCTCTCCTCACCGGTTACAGAGCAGAGAGAGACGCGTTCATAATCAGAATCCATATCCCGACCCATCTCACTCCCTACTCTCTTTCTCTCACTCTCCTGTCTCCCTCTTCTGCCATCGCTCTCATGTCTCCCTCCTCTCCCATCTCTCTCCTGTCTCCCTCTTCTCCCATCTCTCTCCTGTCCTCCTCCTCTCCCATCTCTCTCCCATCTCTCTCCTGTCTCCCTCCTCTCCCATCTCTCTCCTGTCTCCCTCCTCTCGTCACTCTCCTGTCTCCCTCTTCTCACATCTCTCTCCTGTCTCCCTCTTCTCACATCTCTCTCCTGTCTTCCTCCTCTCCCATCTCTGTCCTGTCTCCCTCCTCTCCCATCTCTCTCTTGTCACCCATCTCCTCCCTCTCACAGCCAGACCATCCAGCCATCCACATGTGCCTCATGTTTGACTGTTCTTTGAAAAGAGGTTGTACAATAGTCATGCGCTGCCATAATAACAGCTACTTTTGTGTGATTCAGTCGACAGTTTTGTGAGTCATTTTCTGTCAACTGGGCAGTCATTTTCTGTCAACTGGGCAGTAATTTTCTGTCAACTGGGCAGTCATTTTCTGTCTACCGGGCAGTCATTTTGTGTCAACTGGTTAGTCATTTTGTGTCAACTGGGCAGTCATTTTGTTTCAACTGGTCAGTCATTTTGTGTCTACTGGGCAGTCATCATGTGTCAACTGGGTAGTCATTGTGTGTCAACTGGGCAGTCATTGTGTGTCAACTGGGCAGTCATTTTGTGTCAACTGGGCAGTCATTTTGTGTCAACCGGGCAGCCATTTTGTGTCTACTAGTCATGGCCCCTCCAGCCCCGTCACTACACCTTCAGAGGTTCTAAACCTTACTTCCTATGACATCGCCCTCCTGCACCTGTAGGTGTCTGTTATGGGATGCATCCCATTGGCACGCTATTCCCTATATAGTGTAAAGGTTTTGACCAGAATGGTGCCATTTGGGACACAGTCATGTCTTCAGTGCTAGCTAACAAAATGGCTGCATTTAGTGCTAGCTAACAAAATGGCTGCATTTAGTGCTAGCTAACAAAATGGCTGCATTTTGTGCTAGCTAACAAAATGGCTGCATTTAGTGCTAGCTAACAAAACGGCTGCAATTAGTGCTAGCTAACAAAATGGCTGCATTTAGTGCTAGCTAACAAAATGGCTGCATTTAGTGCTAGCTAACAAAATGGCTGCATTTAGTGCTAGCTAACAAAATGGCTGCATTTAGTGCTAGCTAACAAAATGGCTGCATTTTGTGCTAGCTAACAAAATGGCTGCATTTAGTGCTAGCTAACAAAATGGCTGCATTCAGTGCTAGCTAACAAAATGGCTGCATTTAGTGCTAGCTAACAAAATGGCTGCATTTTGTGCTAGCTAACAAAATGGCTGCATTTTGTGCTAGCTAACAAAATGGCTGCATTTAGTGCTAGCTAACAAAATGGCTGCATTCAGTGCTAGCTAACAAAATGTCTGCATTTAGTGCTAGCTAACAAAATGTCTGCATTTTGTGCTAGCTAACAAAATGTCTGCATTTTGTGCTAGCTAACAAAATGGCTGCATTTAGTGCTAGCTAACAAAATGGCTGCATTCAGTGCTAGCTAACAAAATGGCTGCATTTAGTGCTAGCTAACAAAATGGCTGCATTCAGTGCTAGCTAACAAAATGGCTGCATTCAGTGCTAGCTAACAACATGGCTGCATTTAGTGCTAGCTAACAAAATGGCTGCATTTAGTGCTAGCTAACAAAATGGCTACATGTAGTGCTAGCTAACAAAATGGCTGCATTCAGTGCTAGCTAACAAAATGGCTGCATTCAGTGCTAGCTAACAAAACAGCTGCGTTTAGTATTAGCTAACAAAACGGCTGCATTTAGTGCCTAGCTAACAAAATGGCTGCATTTAGTATTAGCTAACAAAATGGCAGCATTTAGTATTAGCTAACAAAATGGCTGCATTTAGTGCTTAGCTAACAAAACGGCTCACACACTCACATAGAGTCATTATATAAGTTGCTGCTAATCTGTTTATCATATATCCTGAAGTCTCCTTCTCCCTATACATATCTACCTCCATCACTCCAGTATCCCTGTCCCCTTCCCCCTATACATATCTACCTTCATCACTCCAGTATCCCTGTACCTTGTTAATATGGTACTGACCCTGTATATAGTCACCTTCCCCCTATACATATCTACCTCCATCACTCCAGTATCCCTGTCTCCTTACCCCTAAACATATCTACCTCCATCACTCCAGTATCCCTGTCTCCTTCCCACTATATATATCTACCTCCATCACTCCAGTATCCCTGTACATTGTTAATATGTTACTGGAATCATTCTGTTCCAGTCTGATACCCCCCGGCACCAGTCAGTTAGTAGGAATCATTCTGTTCCAGTCTGATACTCCAGCGTTTGGGGGGAAGTAAAGAAGGACGATGCCATAAGAAGGAAGAATGCCTCTCAGCTATTCCCCATAATCCTCTATAATACTCAAAATGTAATATGCCTCTGGCCTGCCCCGGATTCTCCCTCTCTCTTCCCCTCTCTTCCCCTCTCCCCTCTCTTCCTCTCTCCCCTCTCTTCCCATCTCCCCTCTCCCCTCTCTTCCCCTCTCCCCTCTCTTCCCTTCTCCCCTCTCCCCTCTCTTCCCCTCTCTTCCCCTCTCTTCCCCTCTCTTCCCTTCTCCCCTCTCTTCCCCTCTCCCCTCTCTTCCCTTCTCCCCTCTCCCCTCTCCCCCTCTCCCCTCTCTTCCCCTCTCCCCTCTCTTCCCCTCTCCCCTCTATTCCCCTCTCCCCTCTCTTCCCCTCTCCCCTCTCTTCCCTTCTCCCCTCTCTTCCCATCTCCCCTCTCCCCTCTCTTCCCCTCTCCCCTCTCTTCCCTTCTCCCCTCTCCCCTCTCTTCCCCTCTCCCCTCTCTTCCCCTCTCCCCTCTCTTCCCTTCTCCCCTCTCTTCCCTTCTCCCCTCTCTTCCCCTCTCTTTCCTCTCCTCCCACTCTTCCCTGACGATTAGGGCTGAAAAATGTTCTAGCAGCTATCCTTCTGGGACTCCCTCTCTGCCTGTGATTACTACATTACCCAGAGGCCTTAGGGTAATCACTCACTGTCCAATCGGACCACAGGCCTCTCAGGCTTCTACACTGAGCATACCTGGATGGATCTGTTGTATCTATGTAGTAGTGGTCCTAGTCTCAGTTCTTCTTCTGTTGTATCTATGTAGTAGTGTTCCTGGTCTCAGTTCTTCTTCTCTTGTATCTATGTAGTAGTGGTCCTGGTCTCAGTTCTTCTTCTGTTGTATCTATGTAGTAGTGGTCCTGGTCTCAGTTCTTCTTCTGTTGTATCTATGTAGTAGTGGTCCTGGTCTCAGTTCTTCTTCTGTTGTATCTATGTAGTAGTGGTCCTGGTCTCAGTTCTTCTTCTGTTGTATCTATGTAGTAGTGGTCCTGGTCTCAGTTCTTCTTCTGTTGTATCTATGTAGTAGTGGTCCTGGTCTCAGTTCTTCTTCTCTTTTCTGTCCTCTTATCGCGTAGCTGTGGATCATGTCTTTTACAGTTCGTGTAACAAGGTGTAAACTCTCTGGAAGCATTTTCTGTGGCCTCTGAAGGCGTACCAAGGGCTCTATTTAGGAGGTTATTTAAACCAACCAAAAAAAGATGGCGTTAGAGGTGACCGGGGTTGGTTATGGCTTTGATTTTACAGGCTACTGGAGTCTTCCTCATCCTGGCCGTGCCGAGTAGCCAAGTAGCCAATCCAGAATGGTTTCTATATGGTCTCCTCCTGAGGCTTTTTCCAAAGTCACACAGGCCTATCTGCAGTCCATCATGCAGTCCACTGCAATCCACTATACTCCATGCTATGAACACAAGCATTACACTACACCCGCAATAACATCTGTTAAATATGTGTATGGACCAATAACATCTGTTAAATATGTGTATGGACCAATACCATCTGTTAAATATGGACCAATAACATCTGTTAAATATGGACCAATAACATCTGTTAAATATGGACCAATAACATCTGTTAAATATGGACCAATAACATCTGTTAAATATGGACCAATACCATCTGTTAAATATGGACCAATAACATCTGTTAAATATGTGTCTGGACCAATCACATCTGTTAAATATCTGTATGGACCAATAACATCTGTTAAATATGGACCAATAACATCTGTTATATATGTGTATGGACCAATAACATCTGTTAAATATGGACCAATAACATCTGTTAAATATGTGACCAATAACATCTGTTAAATATGGACCAATACCATCTGTTAATATGGACCAATAACATCTGCTAAATATGGACCAATAACATCTGTTAAATATGTGTATGGACCAATAACATCTGTTAAATATGTGTATGGACCAATAACATCTGTTAAATATGGACCAATCACATCTGTTAAATATGTGTATGGACCAATCACATCTGTTAAATATGTGTATGTGACCAATCACATCTGTTAAAATTGTGTATGTGACCAATAACATTTGTATCCATCCCCATTTCCAAAGAGCTGCCTCTTGTCCTGTTACCAAAGACACACTCCTCCAAATGTATTCAATCTATCAATCAAATGTATTTATAAAGCCATTTTTACATCAGCTGATGTCTCAAAGTGCTGTACAGAAACCCAGCCTAAAACCCCAAACAGCAAGCAATGCAGGTGTAGAAGCACGGTGGCTAGGAAAAACTCCCTAGAAAGGCCAAAACCTAGGAAGAAACCTGGAGAGGAAAAAGACTATGAGAGGTGGCCAGTCCTCTTCTGGCTGTGCCGGGTGGAGATTATAACAGAACATGGCCAAGATGTTCAAATGTTCATAGATGACCAGCATGGTCGAATAATAATAATCACAGTGGTTGTAGAGGGTGCAACAGGTCAGCACCTCAGGAGTAAATGTCAGTTGGCTTTTCATAGCCGATCATTCAGAGTTAGAGACAGCAGGTGTGGTAGAGAGAGAGTCAAAAACAGCAGGTCTGGGACAGGTAGCACGTCCAGTGAACAGGTCAGGGTTCCATAGCTGCAGGCAGAACAGTTGAAACTGGAGCAGCAGCACGACCAGGTGGACTGGGGACAGCAAGGAGTCATCAGGCCAGGTCGTCCTGAAGCATGATTTTAGGGCTCAGGTCCTCCGAGAGGGGAGGGATAGAGGGAGAGAGAGATCTAGAGGGAGCATACTTAAATTCACACAGGACACCAGATAAGACAGGAGAAGTACTCCAGATATAACAGACTGACCCTAGCCCCCTGACACACAAACTACTGCAGCATAAATACTGGAGGCTGAGACAGGGTGGGTCAGGGGACACTGTGGCCTCATCCGATGATACCCCCGGACCGGGCCAACCAGGCAGGATTTAACCCCACTCACTTTGTCTAAAGCCCCCCCCCCCCACACTATCAACAGACCAGCAACCTACTACCCTGAGACAAGGGCGAGTATAGCCCTTGAAGATCTCCTCCACCGCATGAGCCAGAGGGAGCGACAAACAGGACAGGAAGATCACGTCAGTGACTCAACCCACTCAGGTGACGCACCCCTCCTAGGGACGGCATGGAAGAGCACCAGTAAGCCAGTGACTCAGCCCCTGTAATAGGGTTAGAGGCAGAGAATCCCAGTGGAGAGAGGGGAACCGGCCAGGCAGAGACAGCCTCCAGTGCCTTGCCATTCATCTTCGCACCCCTGGGCCAGTCTACAGTCAATCATAGTACCTACTGAAGAGATGAGTCTCTCACATGGGTAGGCAGACCATTCCATAAAAATGGAGCTCTATAGGAGAAAGCCCTGCCTCCAGCTGTTTGCTTAGAAATTCTAGTGAAAATAAGGAGGCCTGCGTCTTGTAACCATAGCGTACGTGTAGGTATGTACGGGCAGCAGGGTAGCCTAGTGGTTAGAGCGTTGGACTAGTAACCAAAAGGTTGTTGGATCGAATCCCTGAGCTGACAAGGAAAAATCTGTCATTCTGCCCCTGAACAAGGCATTGAACCCAACTGTTCCTAGGCCTTCATTGTAAATAAGAATTTATTCTTAACTGTTAAATAAATCAGGACCAAATCAGAGAGATAGGTAGGAGCAAGCCCATGTAATGCTTTGTAGGTTAGCAGTAAAAACCTTGAAATCAGCCCTTGCCTTGACAGGAAGCCAGTGTAGGGAGGCTAGCACTGGAGTAATATGATCAAATATTTTGGTTCTAGTCAGGATCCTAGCAGCCGTATTTAGCACTAACTGAAGTTTATTCAGTGCTTTATCCGGGTAGCCGGAAAGTAGAGCAATGCAGTAGTCTTTGGACACTGTGCTATCTAACCTCCAAACAAGCTTCAATGCCATACAACACTCCTTCCGTGGCCTCCAACTGCTCTTAAACGCTAGTAAAACCAAATGCATGCTTTTCAACCGGTCGCTGCCTGCACCCGCATGCCCGACTAGCATCACCACCCTGGATGGTTCCGACCTAGAATATGTGGACGTCTATAAGTACCTAGGTGTCTGGCTAGACTGCAAACTCTCCTTCCAGACTCATATCAAACATCTCCAATCGAAAATCAAATCAAGCGTCGGCTTTCTATTCCGCAACAAAGCCTCCTTCACTCACGCCGCCAAGCTTACCCTAGTAAAACTGACTATCCTACCGATCCTCGACTTCGGCGATGTCATCTACAAAATGGCTTCCAACACTCTACTCAGCAAACTGGATGCAGTCTATCACAGTGCCATCCGTTTTGTCACTAAAGCACCTTATACCACCCACCACTGCGACTTGTATGCTCTAGTCGGCTGGCCCTCGCTACATATTCGTCGCCAGACCCACTGGCTCCAGGTCATCTACAAGTCCATGCTAGGTAAAGCTCCGCCTTATCTCAGCTCACTGGTCACGATGGCAACACCCATCCGTAGCACGCGCTCCAGCAGGTGTATCTCACTGATCATCCCTAAAGCCAACACCTCATTTGGCCGCCTTTCGTTCCAGTACTCTGCTGCCTGTGACTGGAACGAATTGCAAAAATCGCTGAAGTTGGAGACTTTTATCTCCCTCACCAACTTCAAACATCAGCTATCTGAGCAGCTAACCGATCGCTGCAGCTGTACATAGTCTATTGGTAAATAGCCCACCCTTTTTCACCTACCTCATCCCCATACTGTTTTTATTTATTTACTTTTCTGCTCTTTTGCACACCAATATCTCTACCTGTACATGACCATCTGATCATTCATCACTCCAGTGTTAATCTGCAAAATTGTAATTATTTGTCTACCTCCTCATGCCTTTTGCACACATTGTATATAGACTCCCCTTTTTTTCTACTGTGTTATTGACTTGTTAATTGTTTACTCCATGTGTAACTCTTTGTTGTCTGCTCACACTGCTATGCTTTATCTTGGCCAGGTCGCAGTTGCAAATGAGAACTTGTTCTCAACTAGCCTACCTGGTTAAATAAAGGTGTTCTCAACTAGCCTACCTGGTTAAATAAAGGTGTTCTCAACTAGCCTACCTGGTTAAATAAAGGTGTTCTCAACTAGCCTACCTGGTTAAATAAAGGTGTTCTCAACTAGCCTACCTGGTTAAATAAAGGTGTTCTCAACTAGCCTACCTGGTTAAATAAAGGTGTTCTCAACTAGTCTACCTGGTTAAATAAAGGTGTTCTCAACTAGTCTACCTGGTTAAATAAAGGTGTTCTCAACTAGTCTACCTGGTTAAATAAAGGTGTTCTCAACTAGTCTACCTGGTTAAATAAAGGTGTTCTCAACTAGTCTACCTGGTTAAATAAAGGTGTTCTCAACTAGTCTACCTGGTTAAATAAAGGTGTTCTCAACTAGCCTACCTGGTTAAATAAAGGTGTTCTCAACTAGTCTACCTGGTTAAATAAAGGTGTTCTCAACTAGTCTACCTGGTTAAATAAAGGTGTTCTCAACTAGCCTACCTGGTTAAATAAAGGTGTTCTCAACTAGCCTACCTGGTTAAATAAAGGTGTTCTCAACTAGTCTACCTGGTTAAATAAAGGTGTTCTCAACTAGCCTACCTGGTTAAATAAAGGTGTTCTCAACTAGCCTACCTGGTTAAATAAAGGTGTTCTCAACTAGCCTACCTGGTTAAATAAAGGTGTTCTCAACTAGTCTACCTGGTTAAATAAAGGTGTTCTCAACTAGCCTACCTGGTTAAATAAAGGTGTTCTCAACTAGCCTACCTGGTTAAATAAAGGTCTTCTCAACTAGCCTACCTGGTTAAATAAAGGTGTTCTCAACTAGCCTACCTGGTTAAATAAAGGTGTTCTCAACTAGCCTACCTGGTTAAATAAAGGTGTTCTCAACTAGCCTACCTGGTTAAATAAAGGTGTTCTCAACTAGTCTACCTGGTTAAATAAAGGTGTTCTCAACTAGTCTACCTGGTTAAATAAAGGTGTTCTCAACTAGTCTACCTGGTTAAATAAAGGTGTTCTCAACTAGTCTACCTGGTTAAATAAAGGTGTTCTCAACTAGTCTACCTGGTTAAATAAAGGTGTTCTCAACTAGCCTACCTGGTTAAATAAAGGTGTTCTCAACTAGCCTACCTGGTTAAATAAAGGTGTTCTCAACTAGCCTACCTGGTTAAATAAAGGTGTTCTCAACTAGTCTACCTGGTTAAATAAAGGTGTTCTCAACTAGTCTACCTGGTTAAATAAAGGTGTTCTCAACTAGCCTACCTGGTTAAATAAAGGTGTTCTCAACTAGCCTACCTGGTTAAATAAAGGTGTTCTCAACTAGTCTACCTGGTTAAATAAAGGTGTTCTCAACTAGAATACCTGGTTAAATAAAGGTGTTCTCAACTAGCCTACCTGGTTTCAACTAGCCTACCTGGTTAAATAAAGGTGTTCTCAACTAGTCTACCTGGTTAAATAAAGGTGTTCTCAACTAGCCTACCTGGTTAAATAAAGGTGTTCTCAACTAGCCTACCTGGTTAAATAAAGGTCTTCTCAACTAGCCTACCTGGTTAAATAAAGGTGTTCTCAACTAGCCTACCTGGTTAAATAACGGTGTTCTCAACTAGCCTACCTGGTTAAATAAAGGTGTTCTCAACTAGCCTACCTGGTTAAATAAAGGTGTTCTCAACTAGCCTACCTGGTTAAATAAAGGTGTTCTCAACTAGCCTACCTGGTTAAATAAAGGTGTTCTCAACTAGCCTACCTGGTTAAATAAAGGTGTTCTCAACTAGCCTACCTGGTTAAATAAAGGTGTTCTCAACTAGCCTACCTGGTTAAATAAAGGCGTTCTCAACTAGCCTACCTGGTTAAATAAAGGTGTTCTCAACTAGCCTACCTGGTTAAATAAAGGTGTTCTCAACTAGCCTACCTGGTTAAATAAAGGTGTTCTCAACTAGCCTACTTGGTTAAATAAAGGTGTTCTCAACTAGCCTACCTGGTTAAATAAAGGTGTTCTCAACTAGTCTACCTGGTTAAATAAAGGTGTTCTCAACTAGCCTACCTGGTTAA
>NC_034199.2:49168982-49187524 GCF_002021735.2 Oncorhynchus kisutch
TACTCTAGCTAGCAGACAGTCTCTGTTCCCCAGAACAACAAGCTGGTCTAAAGGACACTCTGGTCTCTATATAAACCCTATGGTCTAGAGGGCACTCTGGTCTCTATATAAACCCTATGGTCTAGAGGACACTCTGGTCTCTATATAAACCCTATGGTCTAGAGGACACTCTGGTCTCTATATAAACCCTATGGTCTAAAGGACACTCTGGTCTCTATATAAACCCTATGGTCTAGAGGACACTCTGGTCTCTATATAAACCCTATGGTTCCAGGTAGAGTCCTGTTGGTTCCAAGTAGAACCCTTTTGGTTCCAGGTAAAACTTTTGCGTTTCATGTAGAACCCTTTTGGTTCCAGGTAGAGCCCTGTTGGTTCCAAGTAGAACCCTTTTGGTTCCAGGTAGAACCTTCTTTGGAAAGGTTCCAATCTGTTTAGCATTAAACACAGAGACACACGGACCAATGAAACTAGTGGACGGAAAGCCAAGCCACCCTGGTTATGGGTCTCTTGGTGCAACTAAAAGAGAACAATAGTGTTGTTTGGAGGGTGCCATGGTTAAGAGTTGTGGTGGCAGGATGAATGCAGCTGGGACTTGTTAACAGAGGAGGAGAAGCACACACACAAACACACACACACACACACACACACACACACACACACACACACACACACACACACACACACACACACACACACACACACACACACACACCACACGGAGAGAGACACACACACACACACACACACAGGGAGTGTCATTCTAGGGAGGGTCATTGTAGGGAGAGTCATTCTAGGGAGGGTCATTGTAAGGAGGGTCATTCCCATGGAGTGTCATTCTAGGGAGGGTCATTCTAGGGAGGGTCATTCTAGGGAGGGTCATTCTAGGAGGGTCATTGTTGGGAGGGTCATTCTAGGGAGGGTCATTCTAGGGAGGGTCATTGTTGGGAGGGTCATTCTAGGGAGGGTCATTCTAGGGAGGGTCATTGTTTTTTTATTTTTTATTTATTTTACCTTTATTTAACCAGGTAGGCAAGTTGAGAACAAGTTCTCATTTACAATTGCGACCTGGCCAAGATAAAGCAAAGCAGTTCGACAGATAAAACGACACAGAGTTACACATGGAGTAAAAACAAACCAACAGTCAATAATGCAGTATAAACAAGTCTATATACAATGTGAGCAAATGAGGTGAGAAGGGAGGTAAAGGCAAAAAAGGCCATGATGGCAAAGTAAATACAATATAGCAAGTAAAATACTGGAATGGTTTTGCAATGGAAGAATGTGCAAAGTAGAAATAAAAAATAATGGGGTGCAAAGGAGCAAAATAAATAAATAAATTAAAATTAAATACAGTTGGGAAAGAGGTAGTTGTTTGGGCTAAATTATAGGTGGGCTATGTACAGGTGCAGTAATCTGTGAGCTGCTCTGACAGTTGGTGCTTAAAGCTAGTGAGGGAGATAAGTGTTTCCAGTTTCAGAGATTTTTGTAGTTCGTTCCAGTCATTGGCAGCAGAGAACTGGAAGGAGAGGCGGCCAAAGAAAGAATTGGTTTTGGGGGTGACTAGAGAGATATACCTGCTGGAGCGTGTGCTACAGGTGGGAGATGCTATGGTGACCAGCGAGCTGAGATAAGGGGGGACTTTACCTAGAAGGGTCTTGTAGATGACATGGAGCCAGTGGGTTTGGCGACGAGTATGAAGCGAGGGCCAGCCAACGAGAGCGTACAGGTCGCAATGGTGGGTAGTATATGAGGCTTTGGTGATAAAACGGATTGCACTGTGATAGACTGCATCCAATTTGTTGAGTAGGGTATTGGAGGCTATTTTGTAAATGACATCGCCAAAGTCGAGGATTGGTAGGATGGTCAGTTTTACAAGGGTATGTTTGGCAGCATGAGTGAAGGATGCTTTGTTGCGAAATAGGAAGCCAATTCTAGATTTAACTTTGGATTGGAGATGTTTGATATGGGTCTGGAAGGAGAGTTTACAGTCTAACCAGACACCTAAGTATTTGTAGTTGTCCACGTATTCTAAGTCAGAGCCGTCCAGAGTAGTGATGTTGGACAGGCGGGTAGGTGCAGGTAGCGATCGGTTGAAGCATGCATTTAGTTTTACTTGTATTTAAGAGCAATTGGAGGCCACGGAATGAGAGTTGTATGGCATTGAAGCTTGCCTGGAGGGTTGTTAACACAGTGTCCAAAGAAGGGCCGGAAGTATACAGAATGGTGTCGTCTGCGTAGAGGTGGATCAGGGACTCACCAGCAGCAAGAGCGACCTCATTGATGTATACAGAGAAGAGAGTAGGGAGAGTCATTGTAGGGAGGGTCATTCCCACGGAGTGTCATTCTAGGGAGGGACATTC
This sequence comes from Oncorhynchus kisutch, assembly GCF_002021735.2. Classification (NCBI taxonomy): domain Eukaryota; kingdom Metazoa; phylum Chordata; class Actinopteri; order Salmoniformes; family Salmonidae; genus Oncorhynchus; species Oncorhynchus kisutch. Next base: position 49,171,343 of record NC_034199.2, read on the forward strand.
TAGGGAGGGTCCTTCTAGGGAGGGTCATTCTAGGGAGGGTCATTCTAGGGAGAGTCATTCTAGGGAGGGTCATTCTAGGGAGGGTCATTCTAGGGAGGGTCATTCTATGGAGAGTCATTCTAGGGAAGGTCATTCTAGGGAGGGTCATTGTAGGGAGTGTCATTCTAGGGAGGGTCATTCTAGGGAGAGTCATTCTAGGGAGGGTCATTATAGGGAGGGTCATTCTAGGGAAAGTCATTCTAGGGAGGGTCATTCTAGGGAGGGTCATTCTAGGGAGGGTCATTGTAGGGAGGGTCATTCTAGGGAGGGTCATTCTAGGGAGGGTCATTCTAGGGAGGGTCATTGTAGGGAGAGTCATTGTAGGGAGTGTCATTATAGGGAGGGTCATTCTAGAAAGGGTCATTCTAGGGAGGGTCATTCTAGGGAGGGTCATTCTAGGGAGGGTCATTGTAGGGAGAGTCATTGTAGGGAGTGTCATTGTAGGGAGGGTCATTGTAGGGAGGGTCATCCTAGGAAGGGTCATTCTAGGGAGGGTCATTCTCGGGAGGGTCGTTCTAGGGAGTGTCATTGTAGGGAGTGTCATTGTAGGGAGGGTCATTCTAGGGAGGGTCATTGTAGGGAGGGTCATTCTAGGGAGGGTCATTGTAGGGAGGGTCATTCTAGGGAGAGTCATTCTAGGAAGGGTCATTCCCACTGAGTGTAATTCTAGGGAGGGTCATTGTAGGGAGGGTCATTGTAGGGAGGGTCATTCTATTGAGGGTCATTGTAGGGAGGGTCATTCTAAGGAGGGTCCTTCTAGGGAGGGTCATTCTCGGGAGCGTCATTCTAGGGAGGCTCATTCTAGGGAGGCTCATTCTAGGGAGGGTCATTCTAGGGAGGCTCATTCTAGGGAGGGTCATTCTAGGGAGGGTCATTCTAGGGAGGGTTCATTCAAGGTAGGGTCATTTTAGGGAGGGTCATTTTAGAGAGAATCATTCCCAGGGTCATTCTAGGGAGGGTCATTTTAGGGAGGGTCATTCTCAGGAGGGTCATTCTAGGGAGGGTCATTCTTGGGAGCGTCATTCTAGGGAGAGTCGTCTTGCTTTTCTCTGTGTGCAATGAAGCAGGACACTCCCCCCCCCCCCCCCCCTGGAGGGTTGTTAACACAGTGTCCAGAGAAGGGCCGGAAGTATACAGAATGGTGTCATCTGCGTAGAGGTGGATCAGGGACTCACCAGCAGCAAGAGCGACCTCATTGATGTATACAGAGAAGAGAGTAGGGAGAGTCATTGTAGGGAGGGTCATTCCCACGGAGTGTCATTCTAGGGAGGGACATTCTAGGGAGGGTCCTTCTAGGGAGGGTCATTCTAGGGAGGGTCATTCTAGGGAGAGTCATTCTAGGGAGGGTCATTCTAGGGGGAGTCATTCTAGGGAGGGTCATTCTAGGGAGGGTCATTCTAGGGAGGGTCATTCTAGGGAGGGTCATTCTATGGAGAGTCATTCTAGGGAAGGTCATTCTAGGGAGGGTCATTGTAGGGAGTGTCATTCTAGGGAGGGTCATTCTAGGGAGAGTCATTCTAGGGAGGGTCATTCTAGGGAGGGTCATTATAGGGAGGGTCATTCTAGGGAAAGTCATTCTAGGGAGGGTCATTCTAGGGAGGGTCATTCTAGGGAGGGTCATTGTAGGGAGGGTCATTCTAGGGAGGGTCATTCTAGGGAGGGTCATTCTAGGGAGGGTCATTGTAGGGAGAGTCATTGTAGGGAGTGTCATTATAGGGAGGGTCATTCTAGAAAGGGTCATTCTAGGGAGGGTCATTCTAGGGAGGGTCATTCTAGGGAGGGTCATTCTAGGGAGGGTCATTGTAGGGAGAGTCATTGTAGGGAGTGTCATTGTAGGGAGGGTCATTGTAGGGAGGGTCATCCTAGGAAGGGTCATTCTAGGGAGGGTCATTCTCGGGAGGGTCGTTCTAGGGAGTGTCATTGTAGGGAGTGTCATTGTAGGGAGGGTCATTCTAGGGAGGGTCATTGTAGGGAGGGTCATTCTAGGGAGGGTCATTGTAGGGAGGGTCATTCTAGGGAGAGTCATTCTAGGGAGGGTCATTCCCACTGAGTGTAATTCTAGGGAGGGTCATTGTAGGGAGGGTCATTGTAGGGAGGGTCATTCTATTGAGGGTCATTGTAGGGAGGGTCATTCTAAGGAGGGTCCTTCTAGGGAGGGTCATTCTCGGGAGCGTCATTCTAGGGAGGCTCATTCTAGGGAGGCTCATTCTAGGGAGGGTCATTCTAGGGAGGCTCATTCTAGGGAGGGTCATTCTAGGGAGGGTCATTCTAGGGAGGGTTCATTCAAGGTAGGGTCATTTTAGGGAGGGTCATTTTAGAGAGAATCATTCCCAGGGTCATTCTAGGGAGGGTCATTTTAGGGAGGGTCATTCTCAGGAGGGTCATTCTAGGGAGGGTCATTCTTGGGAGCGTCATTCTAGGGAGAGTCGTCTCCCCCCCATTCTCCTTCTCTCCCCACTGGCCTGCCCCTTGAGACAGAGCTGACAAATGCCCACACGTCTAGTTCTGTCTGGAAGAGGGACGAGTTGGAGATATGATATCCGAGCTTGTCATCAGGTCTCGGTCCAGCACCCAAAGATCCACTGGCTCTAATGTTGTGGACACTTCCTAAGAGCAGGAAAGTGCAGGTCAGAAACGCCAGGACAGAGGAACTTGTTCATAGGGAAGAGATCGGTTGAAGAACATGCATTTAGTTTTACTTGTATTTAAGAGCAGTTGGAGGCCACGGAAGGAGAGTTGTATGGCGTTGAAGCTCGTCTGGAGGTTAGATAGCACAGTGTCCAAAGAAGGGCCAGAAGTATACAGAATGGTGTCGTCTGCGTAGAGGTGGATCAGAGAATCACCTGCATGTGAAAAAGAATGATCAAATACACACATCTGTCTCTCTCTCTCTCTCTCTCTCCCTTTGTCTCTCTCTCTCTCTCCCTTTGTCTCTCTCTCTCTCTCTCCCTTTGTCTCTCTCTCTCTCTCTCTCTCTCTCTCTCTCTCTCTCTCTCTCTCTTTCTCTCTATCTCCCTTTGTCTCTCTCTCTCTCTCTCTCTCTCTCTCTCTCTGTCTCTCTCTCTCTCTCTCTCTCTCTCTCCCTTTGTCTCTCTCTCTCTCTCTCTCCCTTTGTCTCTCTCTCCCTTTCTCTCTCTCTCTCTCTCTCTCTCTCTCTCTCTCTCTCTCTCTCTCTCTCTCCCTTTGTCTCTCTGTCTCTCTTTCTCTCTCTATCTCTCTCTTTCTCTCTTTCTCTCTCTCTCTATCTCTCTCTGTCTATCTCTCTCTCAATTCAATTAAATTAAATTCAAGGGCTTTATTGGCATGGGAAACATGTGTTAACGTTGCCAAAGCAAGTGAGGTAGATAATATATAAAGTGAAATAAACAATACAAATGAACAGTAAACATTACACATACAGAAGTTTCAAAACAGTAAAGACATTACAAATGTCATATTATATATATATACAGTGTTCTAACAATGTACAAATGGTTAAAGGACACAAGATAAAATAAATATGCATAAATATGGGTTGTATTTACAATGGTGTGTGTCTCTGTCTCTGTCTCTTTCTCTCCAGATTTTCAATGCCAACACAGACTCTACTGAGGTGGTTCTGAACCGGATCCCCCAGCCTGTTCTGGCCCGCTTCGTACGCGTCAGACCCCAGACCTGGAAGACAGGCATCGCCCTGCGCTTGGAGCTCTACGGGTGCCAGATCACTGGTAAGAACAGCTATGTTGTCCCTTGACCCTGTCCTTGACCCTGTCCCTGACCCTGTCCCTTGACCCTGTACTTGACCCTGTCCCTTGACCCTGTCCTTGACCCTGTCCCTGACCCTGTCCCTGACCCTGTCCCTGACCATGTCCCTGTCCCTGACCCTGTCCCTGTCCTTTACCCTGTCCTTGACCCTGTTCCTGTCCCTGACCCTGTCCCTGTCCCTGACCCTGACCCTGACCCTGACCTTGACCCTGACCCTGACCCTGTCCCTGTCCCTGTCCCTGTCCCTGACCCTGAGCCTGACCCTGACCCTGACCCTGTCCCTGACCCTGACCCTGTCCCTGTCCCTGACCCTGTCCTTGTCCCTGTCCCTGTCCCTGTCCCTGTCCCTGACCCTGTCCTTGACCCTGACCCTGTCCCTGTCCCTGCTCCTGACCCTGTCCCTGACCCTGTCCTTTACCCTGTCCCTGTCCTTGACCCTGACCCTGTCCTTGACCCTGACCCTGACCCTGTCCCTGTCCCTGTCCCTGACCCTGAGCCTGACCCTGTCCCTGTCCCTGACCCTGTCCCTGACCCTGTCCCTGACCCTGACCCTGTCCTTGTCCCTGTCCCTGTCCCTGTCCCTGTCCCTGACCCTGACCCTGTCCTTGACCCTGTTCCTGTCCCTGTCCCTGACCCTGTCCTTGACCCTGTTCCTGTCGCTGTCCCTGTCCTTGACCCTGTCCTTGTCCCTGTCCTTGACCCTGTTCCTGTCCCTGTCGCTGTCCCTGTCCTTGACCCTGTCCCTGACCCTGTCCCTGACCCTGTCCTTGACCCTGTTCCTGTCCCTGTCGCTGTCCCTGTCCCTGTCCCTGACCCTGTCCTTGTCCCTGTCCCTGTCCCTGACCCTGACCCTGTCCTTGACCCTGTTCCTGTCCCTGACCCTGTCCTTGACCCTGTTCCTGTCCCTGTCCCTGTCGCTGTCCCTGTCCCTGTCCTTGACCCTGTCCTTGTCCCTGTCCTTGACCCTGTTCCTGTCCCTGTCGCTGTCCCTGTCCCTGTCCCTGTCCCTGTCCCTGTCCCTGTCCCTGTCCCTGTCCCTGACCCTGTCCTTGACCCTGACCCTGTCCCTGTCCCTGCTCCTGACCCTGTCACTGACCCTGTCCTTTACCCTGTCCCTGTCCTTGACCCTGACCCTGTCCTTGACCCTGACCCTGTCCCTGTCCCTGTCCCTGACCCTGAGCCTGACCCTGACCCTGACCCTGACCCTGACCCTGACCCTGACCCTGTCCCTGACCCTGTCCCTGACCCTGACCCTGTCCTTGTCCCTGTCCCTGTCCTTGTCCCTGTCCCTGTCCCTGTCCCTGTCCCTGACCCTGACCCTGTCCTTGACCCTGTTCCTGTCCCTGTCCCTGACCCTGTCCTTGACCCTGTTCCTGTCGCTGTCCCTGTCCCTGTCCTTGACCCTGTCCTTGTCCCTGTCCTTGACCCTGTTCCTGTCCCTGTCGCTGTCCCTGTCCCTGTCCTTGACCCTGTCCCTGACCCTGTCCCTGACCCTGTCCTTGACCCTGTTCCTGTCCCTGTCGCTGTCCCTGTCCCTGTCCCTGACCCTGTCCTTGTCCCTGTCCCTGTCCCTGTCCCTGTCCCTGACCCTGACCCTGTCCTTGACCCTGTTCCTGTCCCTGTCCCTGACCCTGTCCTTGACCCTGTTCCTGTCCCTGTCGCTGTCCCTGTCCCTGTCCTTGACCCTGTCCTTGTCCCTGTCCTTGACCCTGTTCCTGTCCCTGTCGCTGTCCCTGTCCCTGTCCTTGACCCTGTCCCTGTCCCTGACCCTGTCCCTGACCCTGTCCTTGACCCTGTCCCTCTCTTCACTCCACCGCTCGCTAGCTGTAATTGGGTCTATTTATAGTTGCCACAGGGATTAGAGGTGATTTGTTTCGCCCCACATCACATGAAAGGAGATGTTTAGCTAAGATGCTATCCTCTCTCTCGCTCTCAATTCAATTCAAGGGGTTTTATTGGCATGGGAAACATGTGTTAACATTGCCAAAGCAAGTGAGGTAGATAATATACAAAAGTGAAATAAACAATAAAAATGAACAGTAAACATTACACATACAGAAGTTTCAAAACAATAAAGACATTACAAATGTCATATTATATATATATACAGTGTTGTAACAATGTACAAATGGTTAAAGTACACAAAGGAAAATAGATAAACATAAATATGGGTTGTATTTAAATGGTATTTGTTCTTCACTGGTTGCCCTTTTCTTGTGGCAACAGGTCACAAATCTTGCTGCTGTGATGGCACACTGTGGAATTTCACCCAGTAGATACGGGAGTTTATCAAAATTGGATTTGTTTTCAAATTCTTTGTGGATCTGTCTTCCCTTGAGAGCCATGTCTGCCTACAGTGGCTTTTCTCAATAGCAAGGCTATGCTCACTGAGTCTTAAGTTTGGGTCAGTCACAGTGGTCAGGTATTCTGCCGCTGTGTACTCTCTGTGTAGGGCCAAATAGCATTCTAGTTTGGTCTGTTTTTTTGTTAATTCTTTCCAATGTGTCAAATAATTATCTTTTTGTTTCCTCGTGATTTGATTGGGTCTAATTTTGTTGCTGTCCTGGGGCTCTGTGGGGTCTGTTTGTGTTTGTGAACAGAGCCCCAGGACCAGCTTGCTTAGGGGACTCTTCTCCAGGTTCATCTCTCTGTAGGTGATGGCTTTGTTATGGAAGGTTTGTGAATCGCTTCCTTTTAGGTGGTTGTAGAATTTAACAGCTCTTTTCTGGATTTTGATAATTAGTGGGTATCGGCCTAATTCTGCTCTGCATGCATTATTATTTGTTGTTCTATGTTGTACACAGAGGATATTTTGTAATTTGTTGTTTGTCCCATTTTGTGAAATCTTGGTTGGTGAGCGTACCCCAGACCTCACAACCATAAAAGGCAATTTGATGTTCCTTTTGATGGTATAGAAGGCCCTTCTTGCCTTGTCTCTCAGCTTTTTTTTAAAACCTTTATTTAACTAGGCAAGTCAGTTAAGAACAAATTCTTATTTTCAATGACGGCCTAAGAACAGTGGGTTAACTGCCTGTTCAAGGGCAGAACGACAGATTTGTACCTTGTCAGCTTGGGGGTTTGAACTTGCAACCTTCCGGTTACTAGTCAAAACGCTCTAACTACTAGGCTACCCCTGCCGCCTACCCTGCCACCCAGCTTTGAGGAAGTTACCTGTGGTGCTGATGTTTAGGTCGAGGTATGTATAGTTTTTTTGTGTGCTCTTGGGCAACAGTGTCTAGATGGAATTTGTATTTGTGGTCCTGGCGACTGGACCTTTTTTGGTCTTACTGAGATTTACTGTCAGGGCCCAGGTCTGAATATGTGCAGAATATCTAGTTGTTGCTGTAGGTCCTCCATGGTTGTGGACAGAAGCACCAGATCATCAGCAAACAGTAGACATTTGACTTCAAATTCTAGTAGGGTGAGGCCGGGTGCTACAGACTGTTCTAGTGTAGGTGAGGACCAAAGCGCAGCGCAGTGTTTATGTTATTTTATTGACACCGAACACTAAATACAAAGATAAGAAAGAGAATAACCGAAACAGTTCTGTCTGGTGCACAGAAACAGAAAACAACTACCCACAAAAACCCAGTGGGGAAAAGCTACCTAAGTATGGTTCTCAGAGACAACGATAGACAGCTGCCTCTGATTGAACCACACCCGGGCAAACAACAAAGAAAGACAAAACATAGAAAATGAACATAGAATGCCCACCCTAGTCACACCCTGGCCTAACCAAAATAGAGAATAAAAGCCTCTCTATGGCCAGGGCGTGACATCTAGTCACCAATTCGTTGATATATATGTTGAAGAGGGTGGGGCTTAAGCTGCATCCCTGTGTCACCCCACGACCCTGTGGGAAGAAATGTGTGTTTTTTTCCCAATTTTAACAGCACATTTGTTGTTTGTGTTCATGGATTTTATCATGTCTTATGTTTTACCCCCAACACCACTTTCCATCAGTTGTATGGTCTGTATGGTCTGTAATAATTTGGTAAAAAGCCAATTTGACATTTGCTCAGTACATTGTTTTCATTGAGGAAATGTACGAGTCTGCTGTTAATGATAATGCAGGGTATTTTCCCAAGGTTGCAGTTGACGCATATCCCACGGTAGTTATTGGGGTCAAATTTGTCTCCACTTTTGGGGATTGGGGTGATCAGTCCTCAGTTCCAAATATTAGGGAAGATGTCAGAGCTGAGGATGATGTTAAAGAGTTTTAGTATAGTCAATTGGAATTTGTTGTCTCTTTTGTTTGTTGTATATTTGCTCATTTCATTGAGGATACCATCAACACCACAGGCCTTTTTGGGTTGGATGGTTTTTATTTTGTCCTGTAACTCATTCAAGGTAATTGGAGAATCCAGTGGGTTCTGGGATCCAGTGTGTTCTAGAATCCAGTGGGTTCTGGAATCCAGTGTGTTCTGGAATCCAGTGTGTTCTAGAATCCAGTGGGGTTCTGGGAGTCTTTAATAGTTGATTCTAAGATTTGTATTTGATCATGTGTATGTTTTTGCTGTTTGTTCTTTGTTATAGAGCCAATCAGATTGGAGAAGAGGTTTATCCAGACATCTCCATTTTGGATAGATAACTCTTTGTGTTGTTGTTTGTTTAGTGTTTCCAATTTTCCCAGAAGTGGTTATATTCTATGGATTCTCCAAAATACATTGAGCTGATTTCTGACGTGCTGTTCCTTCTTTTTCCATAGTGTATTTCTTCATTGTTTTAGTGATTCACCATAGTGAAGGCGTAGACTCAGGTTACGGCGTATACTCAGAGCCATTTCTCTCTCTCTGAGTTGTCTCTCTCTCTGAGTTGTCTCTCTCTCTCTGAGTTCTCTCTCTCTCAGCGCTCTCTCACTCTGAGTTGTCTCTCTCTCTCTGAGTTGTCTCTATCTCTCAGTTCTCTCTCTCTCTGAGTTGTCTCTCTCTCTGAGTGGTCTCTATCTCTCAGTTCTCTCTCTCTCTGAGTTGTCTCTCTTCTCTCTGAGTTGTCTCTCTCTCTCTGAGTTCTCTCTCTCTCAGCGCTCTCTCACTCTGAGTTGTCTCTCTCTCTCTCTGAGTTGTCTCTATCTCTCAGTTCTCTCTCTCTCTGAGTTGTCTCTCTCTCTGAGTGGTCTCTATCTCTCAGTTCTCTCTCTCTCTGAGTTGTCTCTCTCTCTCTGAGTTGTCTCTCTCTCTCTGAGTTCTCTCTCTCTCTCTGAGTTGTCTCTCTCTCTCTGAGTTCTCTCTCTCTCAGCGCTCTCTCACTCTGAGTTGTCTCTCTCTCTCTGAGTTGTCTCTATCTCTCAGTTCTCTCTCTCTCTGAGTTGTCTCTCTCTCTGAGTGGTCTCTATCTCTCAGTTCTCTCTCTCTCTGAGTTGTCTCTCTCTCTCTGAGTTGTCTCTCTCTCTCTGAGTTCTCTCTCTCTCAGCGCTCTCTCACTCTGAGTTGTCTCTCTCTCTCTCTGAGTTGTCTCTATCTCTCAGTTCTCTCTCTCTCTGAGTTGTCTCTCTCTCTGAGTGGTCTCTATCTCTCAGTTCTCTCTCTCTCTGAGTTGTCTCTCTCTCTCTGAGTTGGTCTCTCTCTCTCTGAGTTCTCTCTCTCTCTCTGAGTTGTCTCTCTCCTCTCTGAGTTCTCTCTCTCTCAGCGCTCTCTCACTCTGAGTTGGTCTCTCTCTCTCTGAGTTGCCTCTATCTCTCAGTTCTCTCTCTCTCTGGGTTGTCTCTCTCTCTGAGTGTTCTCTATCTCTCAGTTCTCTCTCTCTCTGAGTTGTCTCTCTCTCTCTGAGTTGTCTCTCTCTCTCTGAGTTGTCTCTCTCTCTGAGTTGTCTCTCTCTCTCTCTGAGTGGTCTTCTATCTCTCAGCTCTCTCTCTCTGAGTTGTCTCTCTATCTCTCAGTTCTCTCTCTCTCTGAGGTTGTCTCTCTCTCTCTGAGTTGTCTCTCTCTCTCTGAGTTGTCTCTCTCTCTGAGTTGTCTCTCTCTCTCTCTGAGTGGTCTCTATCTCTCAGCTCTCTCTCTCTGAGTTGTCTCTCTCTCTGAGTTGTCTCTCTCTCTCTGAGTTGCATCTCTCTCTCTCTCTGAATGGTCTCTATCTCTCAGCTCTCTCTCTCTGAGTTGTCTCTCTCTCTGAGTTGTCTCTCTCTCTCTGAGTTCTCTCTCTTTCTCTGAATGGTCTCTATCTCTCAGCTCTCTCTCTCTCTGAGTTCTCTCTCTCTCTCTGAATGTCTCTATCTCTCAGCTCTCTCTCTCTCTGAGTTGTCTCTCTCTCTCTGAGTTGTCTCTCTCTCTCTGAGTTGCCTCTCTCTCTCTCTCTGAATGGTCTCTATCTCAGCTCTCTCTCTGAGTTGTCTCTCTCTCTCTGAGTTCTCTCTCTCTCTCTGAATGGTCTCTATCTCTCAGCTCTCTCTCTCTTTCTGAGTTGTCTCTCTCTCTCTGAGTTGTCTCTCTCTCTCTGAGTTGTCTCTCTCTCTCTCTGAATGGTCTCTATCTCTCAGCTCTCTCTCTCTCTGAGTTGTCTCTCTCTCTCTGAGTTGTCTCTCTCTCTCTGAGTTGTCTCTCTCTCTCTCTGAATGGTCTCTATCTCTCAGCTCTCTCTCTGAGTTGTCTCTCTCTCTCTCTGAGTTGTCTCTCTCTCTGAGTTCTCTCTCTCTCTCTGAATGGTCTCTATCTCTCAGCTCTCTCCTCCATTCCTTGCATCCCTGTGTCAGAGACCTACACTACAATCAATCCTTTATTTATAGCACGTTGTGTGATGGAGGGAAACAGCTTTATTCCCTGAGAACTCGAAAAGGATTGTTTGTGGGAGATGCTTTAGGTGCCCACTGCTTTAAGTTACAGCCCTATGGACCCTGGTCAAATGTAGTGTGCTATATTAGAGAAAAGGAATCCATGTGGGACTCAGTCAAAAGGCTTGTGTTTGTTGATTCATTATTTACTGTTGAAGCCGACTGCTGTGACATAATGACATGAATCATTTATCTCACTAGCCTTGAAATGTCAACGTCAGTCTTCGTCAATGCTCATCACCCAACTCTCTTTTCTTCTTCTCACCTCAACTCCCCTTCCCCCTTAACCTCCCCTTCCCCTAACCTCCCTTTCCCCCTAACCTCCCCTTCCCCTAACCTCCCTTTCCCCCTAATCTCCCTTTCCCCTAATCTCCCCTTCCCCCTAACCTCCCCTTCCCCCGTAATCTCCCCTTCCCCCTAACCTCCCCTTCCCCCTAATCTCCCCTTCCCCCTAATCTCCCCTTCCCCCTAACCTCCCCTTCCCCTAACCTCCCTTCCCCCTAACCTCCCCTTCCCCTAACCTCCCTTTCCCTCTAATCGCCCCTTCCCCTAATCTCCCCTTCCCCCTAACCTCCCCTTCCCCCTAATCTCCCCTTCCCCCTAACTCCCCTTCCACTAACCTCCCTTTACCCTAACCCTCCCCTTCCCCCTAACCTCCCCTTTCCCCCTAACCTCCCCTTTCCCCTAATCTCCCCTTCCCCCTAACCTCCCCTTTCCCCTAATCTCCCCTTTCCCTAACCTCCCCTTTCCCCTAATCTCCCCTTCCCCCTAACCTCCCCTTCTCCTCAACCTCCCCTTCTCCTCAACCTCCCCTTTCCCCTAACCTCCCCTTTCCCCTAATCTCCCCTTCCCCCTAACCTCCCCTTTCCCCTAACCTCCCCTTTCCCCTAATCACCCCTTCCCCCTAATCTCCCCTTCCCCCTAACCTCCCCTTTCCCCTAACCTCCCCTTTCCCCTAATCCCCCCTTCCCCCTAATCTCCCATTCCTTCTAACCTCCCCTTTCCCCTAATCTCCCCTTCCCCCTAACCTCCCCTTTCCCCTAACCTCCCCTTTCCCCTAATCTCCCCTTTCCCCTAATCTCCCCTTCCCCCTAACCTCCCCTTTCCCCTAATCCTCCCTTCCCCCTAACTTCCCCTTTCCCCTAACCTCCCCTTTCCCCTAATCTCCCCTTCCCCCTAACCTCCCCTTTCCCCTAATCCTCCCTTCCCCCTAACCTCCCCTTCCCCCTAATCTCCCCTTCCCCCTAACCTCCCCTTCCCCCTAATCTCCCCTTCCCCTAACTTCCCCTTCCCCCCTAACCTCCCCTTTCCCCTAACCTCCCCTTTCCCTTAATCCTCCCTTCCCCCTAACTTCCCCTTCCCCCTAATCTCCCCTTCCCCCTAACTTCCCCTTCCCCCTAATCTCCCCTTCCCCCTAACTTCCCCTTCCCCCTAACCTCCCCTTTCCCCTAACCTCCCCTTTCCCTTAATCCTCCCTTCCCCCTAACCTCCCCTTTCCCCTAACCTCCCCTTTCCCTTAATCCTCCCTTCCCCCTAACTTCCCCTTCCCCCTAACTTCCCCTTCCCCCTAATCTCCCCTTCCCCCTAACTTCCCCTCACCGGCCGTAGATGTATTTTAAATGTGTTCAATAAAAATTAATAAATTCTCCCTTCTCTCCAGACGCTCCATGTTCTGAGATGCAGGGGATGCTGTCTGGCCTGCTGCCCGACTCCCAGATCACAGCGTCATCCCTGAGGGATATCCACGGCTCCATGGGGACGGCCAGGCTGGTAGCCAGCAGGTCAGGATGGTTCCCCAGTCCAACACAGCCTCTGGCCGGGGAGGAGTGGCTCCAGGTAGACAATGTGACCAGATCGAGATCCAGAAACAATGTCTCTCATAACTTTAGTCTTCTCACTGTTCTCACTGTGTGTTGTGATTTTTTTAAAGTTGGATCTGATGTGTTTTTTTTTTTATTCAGGTGGACTTGGGGGTCCCTAAGACAGTACGAGGCGTCATCACTCAGGGGGCGAGGAGCGTGGAGGGGAGTACCTCGGCTGAGAACAGGGCCTTCGTCAGGAAGTACCGCGTGTCTCACAGCCTGACGGGCAAGGACTGGACTTTTATACTGGACAGAAAGACCAACCATCCTAAGGTATGGGGAACACACCACACACACACACCACACACCACACACACACACCACACACCACACACCACACACACACCACACACCACACACACACATACACAAACCACACACATACACACACCACACACACCACACACACACACACACACACACACACACACACACACACACACACACACACACACCACACACACACACACACACACACACACCACACACACACACACACATACACACACCACACACCACACACACACCACACACACATACACACACGCACACACACACACACACACACACACACACACACACACACACACACACACACACCGCTCCTATAAATGTCTGTTCCGTCTATAAACCTTCTCGTCTCCGTTACAGATCTTCGAGGGCAACACACACTACGACACTCCAGAGATCCGTCGGTTTGAGGAGATGCCGGCTCAGTTCATCAGGATCTACCCAGAGAGGTGGTCTCCTGTCGGGATTGGGATGAGGCTGGAGGTGCTGGGATGTGAACTGCCAGGTAAGAGGACATTACTCTGACCTCCGTCTACCGATCAGTGCAGACAAACGGTCTGACATCGCTTTAGATTAAAGTTGACTGCTAAATGACATTATATTATACACACACACACACACACACACATACACTACATACACACACACACACACACACGCACTACACACACACCCACCCACACCCACACCCACACCCACACACACACACACACACACATACACTACATACACACACACACACACACACACACACACACACACACACACACACACACACACACACACACACACACACACACACATACACACACACACCACACACACACACACACACACACACCACACACACACACACATACACTACATACACACACACACGTACACACACACACCGTACACACACACACACACACACACACACACACACACACACACACACACGTCACTAACCATGCCTGGTTTTATGTCTGAAGAGAGTATTTTCCTGACTGACAGGACAACAAGGCTCGTCTCAGATCATAAAGGAGATTCTGGAGCTTTTCAAAAAGGTGTGTGATTACTTAACTAAGACCATGGATTAAGGCTGTCTGGTATGGTGTTACTATGGTATATCGCCCTGTCGACCATCTGGCTGTCTGTGTTACAACCCCATCGGTAGGTCAGTCTATCTCTCTGCCATTGTCTCTCACTTTTGAGCTTTAAGAGATCAACCAAGGCCCACACATATCTTTTCTACACATGTCTATGTGAGCGAGAGAGAGAGTCAATCACAATTATTAAAGGAAGGTATCAGATGAGAGTAGAATTTACTGTCCGGTATGTAAAAGACCATTACCTCCATGGTAACGATCAATTAGTTGATATGGCAACCATTGAATTTGACACAAAAGGGGAATTACTGTCAGAAACCAAATTAATCAATTATAGATTATTTTCCGCTTCTATAAAGAACCTGAACACCTCTGATTTGTCAAATTTGGGAGCCCAAATCTCAATGAACTAACAAGGGTGTTAGCATGAATAAAGGCACATCACCTGGATGGGTCATCTCTGAGAGAGATACCAGTACTGTACCCAAGGCCTCTCACATCACATCTCTGAGAGAGATACCAGTACATTACCCAGGGCCTCTCACATCACATCTCTGAGAGAGATACCAGTACTGTACCCAAGGCCCCTCACATCACATCTCTGAGAGAGATACCAGTACTGTACCCAAGGCCCCTCACATCACATCTCTGAGAGAGATACCAGTACTGTACCCAAGGCCCCTCACATCACATCTCTGAGAGAGATACCAGTACTGTACCCAAGGCCCCTCACATCACATCTCTGAGAGAGATACCAGTACTGTACCCAAGGCCCCTCACATCACATCTCTGAGAGAGATACCAGTACATTACCCAGGGCCTCTCACATCACATCTCTGAGAGAGATACCAGTACTGTACCCAAGGCCCCTCACATCACATCTCTGAGAGAGATACCAGTACATTACCCAGGGCCTCTCACATCACATCTCTGAGAGAGATACCAGTACTGTACCCAAGGCCCCTCACATCACATCTCTGAGAGAGATACCAGTACTGTACCCAAGGCCCCTCACATCACATCTCTGAGAGAGATACCAGTACATTACCCAGGGCCTCTCACATCACATCTCTGAGAGAGATACCAGTACTGTACCCAAGGCCTCTCACATCACATCTCTGAGAGAGTACCGGTACAGTACCCAGGGCCCCTCACATCACATCTCTGAGAGAGATACCAGTACTGTACCCAAGGCCCCTCACATCACATCTCTGAGAGAGATACCAGTACTGTACCCAAGGCCTCTCACATCACATCTCTGAGCGAGATACCAGTACTGTACCCAAGGCCTCTCACATCACATCTCTGAGAGAGATACCAGTACTGTACCCAAGGCCCCTCACATCACATCTCTGAGAGAGATACCAGTACTGTACCCAAGGCCCCTCACATCACATCTCTGAGAGAGATACCAGTACTGTACCCAAGGCCTCTCACATCACATCTCTGAGAGAGATACCAGTACTGTACCCAAGGCCCCTCACATCACATCTCTGAGAGAGATACCAGTACATTACCCAGGGCCCCTCACATCACATCTCTGAGAGAGATACCAGTACTGTACCAAAGGCCCCTCACATCACATCTCTGAGAGAGATACCAGTACTGTACCCAAGGCCCCTCACATCACATCTCTGAGAGAGATTACCCAGGGCCCCTCACA
Source organism: Oncorhynchus kisutch (assembly GCF_002021735.2). Classification (NCBI taxonomy): domain Eukaryota; kingdom Metazoa; phylum Chordata; class Actinopteri; order Salmoniformes; family Salmonidae; genus Oncorhynchus; species Oncorhynchus kisutch. The sequence continues at coordinate 49,186,799 of NC_034199.2, forward strand.
TCACATCTCTGAGAGAGATTACCCAAGGCCCCTCACATCACATCTCTGAGAGAGATACCAGTACAGTACCTAAGGGAGAGGAGAGGAGAGGAGAGGCGAGGAGTGGAGAGGAGAGGAGAGGAGTGGAGAGGAGAGGAGAGGAGAGGAGAGGAGAGGAGAGGAGAGGAGAGGAGAGGAGAGGAGAGGAGAGGAGAGGAGAGGAGAGGAGAGGAGAGGAGAGGAGAGGAGAGGAGAGGAGAGGAGAGGAGAGGAGAGGAGAGGAGAGGATTGTAGTAACTCTACAGGGAGAATGGTAATAACGGTCCCTAAAGCCAGAGAAGCAGGTCTTTCTTGTCGTCAGTACCTGTCCTGTGCCACCTGGCAGCCATGCAGGTAAAGACGAGCACAGGCTATGACACACACCGGGTCCCTGTGGACACAGACCTTCAACCCGACAGGAAGTGGCTGGTGACTGGCAGTGACAGGCTGTCCACATCACTCTGTGTCACAGAGCCAGCGGGGTCTGGGATGGCCAGGACAAGGAGGGATGCAGCCTGGCTGTGGGCTGGCCACGCCAACCTGTTCCTGGGAGGGCTGTAGTCCCCGGTGTGTCAGAGGCAAGCGGTGATGAGAGGAGAAAGAGGGCATGGAGTCTCTTGTCCTGTCTTCCATGGAGGGGAGGAGGAGAGGGGAGAGAGGAGAGAGGAGAGAGGAGAGAGGAGAGAGGGGAGAGATAGAGAGAGAGGG
>NC_034199.2:49187624-49192624 GCF_002021735.2 Oncorhynchus kisutch
CCCTCTCCCATCCTCCCTCCCCTCTCCCATCCTCCCCTCTCCTCTCCCATCCTCCCCTCCTCCACCCCTCTGCCCTCCCCCTCCTCCCCCCCCGTCTCCCATCCTCCCCTCCCCTCTCCCATCCTCCCCTCTCCTCTCCAATCCTCCCCTCCATCCACCCCTCTCCCAACCTCCCCCTCCCCTCTCCCATCCCTCCCATCCCCCTCCCCTCTTCCCTCCTCCCCTCCCCTTCCCATCCTCCCCCTCGTCCTCTCCCATCCTCCCCTCTCCTCTCCCATTCTCCCATCCTCCCCACTCCTCTCCCATTCCTCCCCTCTCCTCTCCCATCCTCCCATCCTCCACCCCTCTCCCATCCTCCCCTCCGCTCTCTCATCCTCCACCCCTCTCCCATCCTCCCCTCCCCTCTCCCATCTCCCTCACCTCTCCCATCCTCCCCCCTCCACCCCCTCTCCCATCCTCCCCTCCCTCTCCCATCCTCCCCTCCCCTCTACCATCCTCCCCTCTCCTCTCCCATCCTCCCATCCTCCTCTCTCCTCTCCCATCCTCCCCTCTCCCATCCTCCCATCCTCCCATCCTCCACCCCTCTCCCATCCTCCCCTCCCTCTCCCATCCTCCCCTCCCCACTCCCAACCCCCCCTCTCCCATCCTCCCCTCGCCTCTCCCATTCCTCCCATCCTCCACCCCTCTCCCCTCCTCCCCTCCCCTCTCCCATCCTTCCCTCCCCTCTCCCATCCTCCTCTCCCCTCTCCCATCCTCCCCTCCCCTCTCTCCCATCCTCCCCTCCCCTCTCCCCTCCTCCCCTCCCCTCTCCCATCCTCCAATCTCTTCTCCCATCCTCCCCTCCCCTCTCTCCCATCCTCCCCTCCCCTCTCCCATCCTCCACTCCCCTCTCCCATCCTCCCCTCCCCTCTCCCATCCTCCCCTCTCCTTCCCTCCCCTCTCCCCTCCTCCTCTCCCCTCTCCCATCCTCCCCTCCCCTCTCCCATCCTCCCCTCCCCTCTCCCATCCTCCCCTCTCCCATCCTCCCCTCTCCCATCCTCCCCTCCCCTCTCCCATCCTCCCCTCCCCTCCCCTCTCCCATCCTCCCCTCCCCTCTCCCATCCTCCCCTCTCCCATCCTCCCCTCCCCTCTCCCATCCTCCCCTCCCCTCTCCCATCCTCCCCTCCCCTCCCCTCTCCCATCCTCCCCTCCCCTCTCCCATCCTCCTCTCCCCACTGGCAGGGAAGTGTGAAACAGAGGAATAATGAATTGATTAATAAATAAAAGAGACATGTCACGGTTGTGCAAAGCGAAGCGTGAAAGGCACCCAATCCTCTGAACTCAGATATTACAATCACCGCAGCCTCTCTATAATTCATTCCGGATTTGACAACTGTGGCAGAGGGCATGTGTGTGTGTATGTGTGTGTGTGTGTACAAGGACTTCCAGAAACACAGGGCCATCAAGGCCTCCAATGACACTGCAGTCACACAGCGCAGGCACACAGCGGAACCTACAACCTGGGTGTTGCCAGCATAGCGCTCCAACTCCCTGAGCCATTTTGACCTCAGCCATCCAGTCAGCCAATCAGCCAGCCAGCCAGCCAGCCAGTCAGCCAGCGAGCCAGCCAATCAGCCAGCGAGCCAGCCAATCAGCCAGCCAGCCAGTCAGCCAATCAGCCAGCCAGCCAGCCAGCTAGCTAGCCAGCCAGCCAGCCAGCCAGCCAGCCAGCCAGTCAGCCAATCAGCCAGCCAGCCAGCCAGCCAGCTAGCTAGCCAGCCAGCCAGTCAGCCAATCAGCCAGCCAGCCAGCTAGCTAGCTAGCCAGCCAGCCAGCCAGTCAGCCAGCGAGCCAGCCAATCAGCCAGCCAGTCAGCCAGCCAGCCAGCCAATCAGCCAGTCAGCCAGCCAGTCAGCCAGTCAGCCAATCAGCCAGCCAGTCAGCCAATCAGCCAGCCAGCCAGCCAGCTAGCTAGCCAGCCAGCCAGCCAGTCAGCCAATCAGCCAGCCAGCCAGCCAGCCAGCCAGCTAGCTAGCCAGCCAGCCAGTCAGCCAATCAGCCAGCCAGCCAGCCAGCCAGCTAGCTAGCTAGCCAGCCAGCCAGCCAGTCAGCCAGCGAGCCAGCCAATCAGCCAGCCAGTCAGCCAGCCAGCCAGCCAATCAGCCAGTCAGCCAGCCAGTCAGCCAGTCAGCCAGCCAATCAGCCAGCCAGCCAGCCAGGCAGCCAATCAGCCAGCCAGCCTCCAGCCAGCCAGCCAGCTAGCCAGCCAGCCAATCAGCCAGCCAGCCAGCCAGTCAGCCAGCCAGCCAGCCAATCAGCCAGTCAGCCAGCCAGCCAGCCAGCCAATCAGACAGTCAGCCAGCCAGCCAATCAGCGAGTCAGCCAGTCAGCCAGCCAGCGAGCTGGCCAGGAACCTTCCCTCCTCTCCCCCCAATTGGCTTTGAGAGGGAGCCAGAGGGGAGGGACCTCTGACCTTCTCATCCAATGGGTTTTGAGAAAGAGACAACGAGAGAGGATGCAACGAAACAAGGACATGCAATTGAGGACAGAGGGAGCAAGTATTTGAGAGCTATACATTTTTTCATAGTCTGTCCAGAAACAACCCCTAGCCTCTACTGCCTAGAGTCTAGACACTTGTGGAGATCTGAGAGGGATTGATAAGTGCTGATATTGTGAGCGCTCCACCTTGCTCTCTAATAGGCTTGGTAGAATTGTGTCTGTATTGCTTACACCTGTCTAATTCTCTCAGATCTCCACAAGTGTCTAAGGGACAAGAGGCTAGGGGTTGTTTCTGGACCCCACAACCCTTTGTGTGGGGGGCGGGGGGTGGACCTACAGCACCACACTTGAGGCTGATTGGATGTTACATTCCATTGCTGCACACACACAGATGTTCACAGGTGTAAGCAGGACTAACCTATCAGGCTGATCAGACCGGTCTGGGTGAAAGGATATAGAGTTGAAGTTGGAAGTTTACATACACCTTAACCAACTACATTTACACTCGGGTTTTCACAATTCCTGACATTTAATCCTGGTAAAAATTCCCTGTTTTAGGTCAGTTAGGATCACCACTTTATTTTAAGAATGTAAAATGTCAGAATAATAGTAGAGAGAAGGATTTATTTCAGCTTGTATTTATTTCAACACATTCCTGGATGTTCTATAGGATTGAGGTTAGGGCTTTGTGATGGACACTCCAATACCTTGACTTTGTTGTCCTTAAGGCATTTTGTCACAACTTTGGAAGTATGCTTGGGGTCATTGTCCATTTGGAAGACCCATTTGCGACCAAACTTTAACTTCCTGACTGATGTCTTGAGATGTTGCTTCAATATATCCTCATAATTTTCCTTCCTCATTGCAGCCATCTATTTTGTGAAGTGCACCAGTCCCTCCTGCAGCAAAGCACCCCCACAACATGATGCTGCCAACCCCATGCTTCATGGTTGGGATGGTGTTCTTCGGCTTGCAAGCCTCCTCCTTTCTCCTCCAAACAAAACAATGGTCATTATGGCCAAACAATTCCATTTTTGTTTCATCAGACCAGAGGACATTTCTACAAAAAGTACGATCTTTGTCCCCATGTGCAGTTGCAAAGAGGAGTCTGGCTTTTTTATGGTGGTTTTGGAGCAGTGGCTTCTTCCTTGCTGAGCGGCCTTTCAGGTTATGTCGATATAGGACTTGTTTTACTGTGGATATAGATACTTTTGAACCTGTTTCCTCCAGCATCTTCACAAGGTCTTTTGCTGTTTTTCTGAAATTGATTTGCACTTTTCGCACCAAAGTATGGTCATCTCTAGGAGACAGAACGCGTCTCCTTCCTGAGCGGTTTGACGGCTGTGTGGTCCCATGGTGTTTATACTTGCGTTCTGTTGTTTGTACAGATGAACTTGTTACGTTTCAGGCGTTTGGAAATTGCTCCCAAGGATGAACCAGAATTGTAGTCGTCTACAAAAAATGTTCTGAGGTCTTGGTTGATTTGGTGTAATTACAGAATGAGTACGTGACTAGAGCAGAATGACATGGTGTAATTACAGCTCCCTGTATGTGGTCCTCTGGTACATGAGATCCCATAGCTGCCATCAGTTCTTAGAATGTAAATTCTGACTTCATCACTTCCTGCCTGTATATTCTCTCTTGACTGTCTGTCGGGTCTGTGAAGGTGACTCAGCTTCTCGCTCTGTGCCCCGTCACTGCTGACACACCCCTAAAGTCACCTAAAGGTTTTAACGTCACAGCAATAACATAGTGACAGGCCCTGACCTTTAACTGAATAGCTCCTGAAGGAGAGATGATGGCTCATTAATTGTTTAGTCTGGGCAGACGGTAGTGGGAGACAGAGGTGGGAGAGGGGAGGGAGAGAGGAGAGAGAAGGGGGAAGGGAGAAGGAATAGAGGAGAGAAGGGGGGAAGAGAGGAGGAAGAGAGGAGGGAGAGACGAGAGAAGGTAGGAAGAGAGGAGATAGAGAGGAGGGAGAGAGGAGAGAAGGGGGAAGAGAGGAGGAAGAGAGGAGGGAGAGATGAGAGAAGAGGGGAAGAGAGGAGAAAGAGAGGAGGGAGAGAAGAGGAGGAAGAGAGGAGGGAGAGACGAGAGAAGGGGGGAAGAGAGGAGAAAGAGAGGAGGGAGAGAAGAGAAGGAAGAGAGGAGGGAGAGACGAGAGAAGGGGGGAAGAGAGGAGAAAGAGAGGAGGGAGAGAGGAGGGAGAGACGAGGAGGAAGAGAGGAGATAGAGAGGAGAGAAGGGGGGAAGAGAGGAGGAAGAGATGAGAGAAGGGGGGAGGAGAGGAGGAAGAGAGGAGGGAGAGACGAGAGAAGGGGGGCAGAGAGGAGAAAGAGAGGTGGGAGAGAGGAGGGAGAGAAGAGGGGAGATAGAGAGGAGAGAAGGGGGGAAGAGAGGAGGAAGAGATGAGAGAAGGGGGGAAGAGAGGAGGAAGAGAAGAGGGAGAGACGAGAGAAGGGGGGAAGAGAGGAGAGAAGGGGGGGGGAGAGGAGGAAGAGAGGAGGGAGAGAGGAGGAGGA
>NC_034199.2:49197624-49255124 GCF_002021735.2 Oncorhynchus kisutch
AGAGCAGTACTGCCAGACCTGGGCCTGGCAGTAAACCCCCACAGCACATGGCCTACAGCAGAGCCTGGACCTGCTAGAGCAGTACTGCCAGACCTGGGCCCTGGCAGTAAACACCAAAAAGACAAAAATAATGATTTTCCAGAGAAGATCCAGATCTCAGGGAATTAGACCAAAGTTCTCAATTGGTACAAAATATATAGAGTACTGCACACACTACAATTATTTAGGTTTAAAAAATAAGCTCAACTGGACACCTTAATGAGGCAGTGAATGAACTGAGAGAGAAAGCACGCAGGGCATTCTACGCCATTAAAAAACACATTCAAATTGAAATACCTATTAAAATTTGGCTAAAACTAATTGAATATGTAATTGAACCAATTGCGCTTTATGGCAGCGAGGTGTGGGGTCCACTTGCAAAACAAGATTTAATCAAATGGGACAAACACCCCATTGAAACCCTGCATGCAGAGTTCTGTAAGATTCTCCTACATGTCCAGAGGAAAACTACAAACAATGGATGCAGGGCAGAATTAGGCCAATATCCACTAATAATAAAAACTCAAAAAAGAGCAATTAAGTTTTGGAAACATCTAAAATACAGTGACCCCCTCTCATATCATTACCAAGCCCTGCAATGACAAGAGCTGAGCAAAGAAAAAAAGAGTGCCCTCATCCAGCTGGTCGTGGGCCTGAGTTCACAAACCTGTTCTACTAACGTACCAGAACATCCAATCAATCAGGATAAACCAAATTACAACACAGTCAAAACAAAACTATATTGCTTATTGGGAAACATAAACACAAAGCAAAATGCAGTGCTATCTGGCCCTAAATTGACAGTACACTGTGGCTAAGTATTTGACCATGGTTACTGATCAAAACCTTAGAAAAGTACAGGCTCAGTGAGCACAGCCTTGCCATTGAGAAGGGTGGACACAGGAAAACCTGGCTCCTTGTAGAGGAAAGGCTGTGCAACCACTGCACCACAGCAGAACCTGTCTCCCTGTAGAGGAAAGGCTGTGCAACCACTGCACCACAGCAGGACCTGGCTCCCTGTAGAGGAAAGGCTGTGCAACCACTGCACCACAGTAGAACCTGGCTCCCTGTAGAGGAAAGGCTGTGCAAACCACTGCACCACAGCAGAACCTGGCTCCCTGTAGAGGAAAGGCTGTGCAACCACTGCACCACAGCAGAACCTGGCTCCCTGTAGAGGAAAGGCTGTTCAACCACTGCACCACAGCAGAACCTGGCTCCCTGTAGAGGAAAGGCTGTGCAACCACTGCACCACAGCAGAACCTGAGACGGAGCTGCATTTCCTGACAAAATGTCAAAAATATAAAACAATTAGAGAGTGTCATTTCCCCAAATTTGAAACCCTTATTCAAGGGTTCAAAGACCTCTCTGATGAGAATCGGCTACCCGTCCTGTTGGGGGAGGACGCAGAGAGCTGTGGGTTGGCAGCGCACTACATTGCTGCCTGCCATAAGATGAGGGACAGTGTCTGACAGACCAATCAACCTGCACATGTCCTCTACTGTATACTTATTGTTATTGTTCAATGTGTTGGTTATTTTGACACTTGGTTATTGTTGTTACTGTGGTTATTTTGACACTTGGTTATAATTGTTACTGTGGTTATTTTGACACTTGGTTATAATTGTTACTGTGGTTATTTTGACCCTTGGTTATTGTTGTTACTGTGGTTATTTTGACCCTTGGTTATTGTTGTTACTGTGGTTATTTTGACCCTTGGTTATTGTTGTTACTGTGGTTATTTTGACCCTTGGTTATAATTGTTACTGTGGTTATTTTGACCCTTGGTTATTGTTGTTACTGTGGTTATTTTGACCCTTGGTTATTGTTGTTACTGTGGTTATTTTGACCCTTGGTTATTGTTGTTACTGTGGTTATTTTGACCCTTGGTTATTGTTGTTACTGTGGTTATTTTGACCCTTGGTTATTGTTGTTACTGTGGTTATTTTGACCCTTGGTTATTGTTGTTACTGTGGTTATTTTGACCCTTGGTTATTGTTGTTACTGTGGTTATTTTGACCCTTGGTTATTGTTGTTACTGTGGTTATTTTGACCCTTGGTTATTGTTGTTACTGTGGTTATTTAGACCCTTGGTTATTGTTGTTACTGTGGTTATTTAGACCCTTGGTTATTGTTGTTACTGTGGTTATTTAGACCCTTGGTTATTGTTGTTACTGTGGTTATTTTGACCCTTGGTTATTGTTGTTACTGTGGTTATTTTGACCCTTGGTTATTGTTGTTACTGTGGTTATTTAGACCCTTGGTTATTGTTGTTACTGTGGTTATTTAGACCCTTGGTTATTGTTGTTACTGTGGTTATTTTGACCCTTGGTTATTGTTGTTACTGTGGTTATTTTGACCCTTGGTTATTGTTGTTACTGTGGTTATTTTGACCCTTGGTTATTGTTGTTACTGTTGTCCTGTTGACAATTTGATTCTCATTTGTATTTATTTTCATATTGTAACTATCCAAAATAAGCTTTGGCAATATGTACATTGTTACGTCATGCCAATATAGCACATTGAATTGAATTGAGAGAGAGACAGACAGACAGACAGACAGACAGACAGACGACAGGACGACAGGCAGAGTGAGACTGAGGACGACAGGCAGAGTGAGACTGTACTGTGGTGGGTTGGCTCAACACTGTGTGATACTGCAGGCTGCCATGTCACTGAGAGTAGACATCCATCAAGAGAGGGATGTGTGTACTGATGACTCCCGACCTCCCAACCTCCCGACCTCCCTACCTCCCGACCTCCCTACCTCCTGACCTCCCTACCTCCCTACCTCCCGACCTCCCTATCTCCCTACCTCCCTATCTCCATACCGCCCGACCTCCCGACCTCCCTACCTCCCGACCTCCCTACCTCCTGACCTCCTGACCTCCCGACCTCCATACCTCCCGTTCTCCATACCGCCCTACCTCTCGACCTCCCGACCTCCCGACCTCCCTACCTCCCGACCTCCCTACCTCCTGACCTCCCTACCTCCCGACCTCCCTACCTCCCTACCTTCATACCTCCCTACCTCCATACCTCCCGACTCCCTACCTCCATACCTCCGACCTCCCGACCTCCCTACCTCCATACCTCCGACCTCCCTGGCTCACACGGTAGAGATGTGTTGTTTACACTATGACCTCACACGGTAGAGATATGTTGTTGTTTACACTATGACCTCACACGGTAGAGATGTGTTGTTGTTTACACTATGACCTCACACGGTAGAGATGTGTTGTTTAGACTACGACCTCACACGGTAGAGATGTGTTGTTGTTTACACTACGACCTCACACGGTTGAGATGTGTTGTTTACACTATGACCTCACACGGTAGAGATGTGTTGTTGTTTACACTATGACCTCACGCGGTAGAGATGTGTTGTTTACACTACGACCTCCCACGGTAGAGATGTGTTGTTGTTTACACTATGACCTCACACGGTAGAGATGTGTTGTTGTTTACACTACGACCTCACACGGTAGAGATGTGTTGTTGTTTACACTACGACCTCACACGGTAGAGATGTGTTGTTGTTTACACTTTGACCTCACACGGTAGAGATGTGTTGTTGTTTACACTATGACCTCACACGGTAGAGATGTGTTGTTGTTTACACTACGACCTAACACGGTAGAGATGTGTTGTTGTTTACACTACGACCTCACACGGTAGAGATGTGTTTTTGTTTACACTACGACCTCACACGGTAGAGATGTGTTGTTGTTTAAACTACGATCTCACACGGTAGAGATGTGTTGTTGTTTACACTACGACCTCACACGGTAGAGAGGTGACACAGACTCTTGTTGTTGGTTCTCAGGGGTTTAGTGTAAAGCAGAGGTCTAATTTCCGTTGAACCTCGTCTACAATTGTAGGATAAAGTGAATCATCCTCTCTGCTCTTTTCTCCTCTCTATAGAAATGACTACTCTTCCTGACACTGCCACAACCCCACTGCCTAGACTAGAGGAGACCACCGCTGCCTCGAGAGGACCAGGTACACGCTGTAACACACGCACACAGGGCCTCACGTGGTGTAAGGCTCAGACACGTATTGATCACGATCTGTCTGATCAGCATTGATTGAGCTACCTATCCTGTGCTCCAATGAGGATGTGGTTAGTCCACTGTGTGTGCGCTGGATTTGTGCTCTTGGGTGTTTTCAACTAATAGCAGCGTAAACTGACGCTCCCACCCAGAAATGAGCTGTCTCTCTTCCAACATTATGCCGCTAACATTATAGTGCTAACATTATGCCGCTAACATTATAATGCTAACATTATAGTGCTAACATTATAATGCTAACATTATAGTGCTAACATTATAGTGCTAACATTATGCCGCTAACATTATAATGCTATTATTATGCCGCTAACATTATAATGCTAACATTATAGTGCTAACATTATGCCGCTAACATTATAATGCTAACATTATAGTGCTAGCATTATAGTGCTAACATTATAGTGCTAACATTATAGTGCTAACATTATGCCACTAACATTATAGTGCTAACATTATGCCGCTAACATTATAATGCTAACATTATAGTGCTAACATTATAATGCTAACATTATAGTGCTAACATTATGCCACTAACATTATAGTGCTAACATTATAGTGCTAACATTATAATGCTAACATTATAGTGCTAACATTATAATGCTAACATTATAGTGCTAACATTATGCCACTAACATTATAATGCTAACATTATAGTGCTAACATTATAATGCTAACATTATAGTGCTAACATTATGCCACTAACATTATAGTGCTAACATTATAGTGCTAACATTATAGTGCTAACATTATGCCACTAACAATATAGTGCTAACATTATAGTGCTAACATTATAGTGCTAACATTATGCCACTAACATTATAGTGCTAACATTATAATGCTAACATTATAGTGCTAACATTATGCCGCTAACATTATAATGCTAACATTATAGTGCTAACATTATAATGCTAACATTATAGTGCTAACATTATGCCACTAACATTATAGTGCTAACATTATGCAGCTAACATTATAATGCTAATATTATGCCGCTAACATTACGATGCTAACATTTTGCCGCTAACATTACAATGCTAACATTATGCTGCTAACATTATAATGCTATTATTATGCCGCTAACATTATGCCGCTAACATTACAATGCTATTATTATGCCGCTAACATTATAGTGCTAACGTTATGCCGCTAACATTATGCTGCTAACATTACGATGCTATTATTATGCCGCTAACATTACAATGCTATTATTATGCCGCTAACATTATTCCGCTAACATTACGATGCTATTATTATGCCGCTAACATTATGCTGCTAACATTATACTGCTATTATTATGCCGCTAACATTATGCCGCTAACATTACAATGCTATTATTATGCCGCTAACATTATAATGCTATTATTATGCCGCTAACATTATAGTGCTAACGTTATGCCGCTAACATTATGCCGCTAACATTACAATGCTATTATTATGCCGCTAACATTATAGTGCTAACGTTATGCCGCTAACATTACAATGCTATTATTATGCCGCTAACATTATGCCGCTAACATTACAATGCTATTATTATGCCGCTAACATTACTTTGCTATTATTATGCCGCTAACATTATGCCGCTAACATTACAATGCTATTATTATGCCGCTAACATTATAATGCTATTATTATGCCGCTAACATTATGCCGCTAACATTATAGTGCTAACGTTATGCCGCTAACATTATAATGCTAACATTACGCTGTATGTGTGTGTCTCTGCTTCTCTCTTCTCTGCTGATTTCTGAGGGGTGATTCCAGGGTGTAGGGCTCCATGCTGATGAGGCTAACTGTAGCTAGCGTTAGCCCAGCACTCCTGTTGTTTAATCTATAATCTATCAGTAGGTTTCAGGGCTCAGCGCTAATGCTGCATGCTAATCTCTAACAAGCCTCGTTCAAGGTCATGGGTGTGAGTTCTCCCAAAAGGAGTGTAGGAAACTTGGAACTAACAGCACCATGGTAGGAACTAGGCTAAATGTAATGGGTTTAACTTATCTTGTTATCTCTCTCTCTCTCCTTTACCCCTAATCTTTAGGCACTACTGTGTGGTCTCTGGGCGGTCTGTGTGACTTTGAGTCCAGTCTGTGTGGCTGGATCCCAGACAGCATGTCAGAGCTGAGCTGGTCTCTCCACAGCGGCAGCCTCTCGTCTGGTCTAACACCTAGTCTGGATCTACCTCTCTCTCTGCCCAAAGACGGTCAGTACCGCTCACATTTACAGTCATCTGGTCATCACTGGACAGGAGACACACTGACCTTTATAAAGAGGGGACACCTGGTATTATCATGGTCATCTGGTCATCACTGGACAGGAGACACACTGACCTTTATAGAGAGGTGACACCTGGTATTATCATGGTCATCTGGTTTTATCATGGTCGTCTGGTCATCACTGGATAGGAGACACACTGACATTTATAGAGAGGTGACACCTGGTATTATCATGGTCAGCTGGTCATCACTGGATAGGAGACACCATGACCTTTATAGAGAGGTGACACCTGGTATTATCATGGTCATCTGGTCTTCACTGGATAGGAGACACACTGACATTTATAGAGAGGTGACACCTGGTATTAACATGGCCATCTGGTCATCACTGGACAGAAGACACACTGACATTTATAGAGAGGTGACACCTGGTATTATCATGGTCATCTGGTCTTCACTGGATAGGAGACACACTGACATTTATAGAGAGGTGACACCTGGTATTATCATGGTCATCTGGTCATCACTGGATAGGAGACACACTGACATTTATAGAGAGGTGACACCTGGTATTATCATGGTCATCTGGTCATCACTGGATAGGAGACACACTGACATTTATAGAGAGGTGACAGCTGGTTTTTGGATCCTGGATCTGTCAGAATCCATGCTGAAATGGGGTGCCTCTGCATATTATGCGTTGGAATATGGTCTAATGGCCGCATCATTTATAGGCATATTAATCAGACCCTGAAGCCCACAGTAACATGTATCCCTCTTTATGACAGTGGACAGCCTTCTGCCCTACCTCCCCCATGCCTTCCGCCCTACCCCCCCATGCCTTCAGCCCCATCCCCTCCTATGCTTTCCGCCCTATCCCCCCCATGCCCCCCCATGCCTTCCGCCCTACGCCCCCCCCATGCCCCCCCCATGCCTTCAGCCCCATCCCCTCCTATGCCTTCCGCCCTATCCCCCCCTATGCCCCCCCATGCCTTCCGCCCTACGCCCCCCCATGCCCCCCATGCCTTCAGCCCCATCCCCTCCTATGCCTTCTGCCCTACCCCCCCCTATGCCCCCCATGCCCCCCCCATGCCTTCAGCCCCATCCCCTCCTATGCCTTCCGCCCTACGCCCCCCCCATGCCTTCAGCCCCATCCCCTCCTATGCCTTCCGCCCTACGCCCCCCCTATGCCCCCCCATGCCTTCAGCCCCATCCCCTCCTATGCCTTCAGCCCCATCCCCTCCTATGCCTTCAGCCCCATCCCATCCTATGCCTTCAGCCCCATCCCCTCCTATGCCTTCAGCCCCATCCCCTCCTATGCCTTCAGCCCCATCCCGTCCTATGCCTTCCGCCCCATACCCTCCTATGCCTTCCGCCCCATCCCCCCCTATGCCTTCAGCCCCATCCCCCCCTGTGCCTTCAGCCCCATCCCCCCCTATGCCTTCAGCTCCATCCCCCCTATGCCTTCAGCCCCATCCCCTCCTATGCCTTCAGCCCCATCCCCTCCTTCTGTCACTCCACCTGTATCTACCTGTATCTACTTCTATCTACCTGTATCTACCTGTATCTACCTGTATCTACCGGTATCTACCTCTATCTACCTCTATCTACCTGTATCTACCTCTATCTACTTCTATCTACCTGTATCTACCTGTATCTACCTGTATCTACCTGTATCTACCTCTATCTACCTGTATCTACCTCTATCTACCTGTATCTACCTCTATCTACCTGTATCTACCTGTATCTACCTGTATCTACCTCTATCTACCTGTATCTACCTCTATCTACCTGTATCTACCGGTATCTACCTCTATCTACCTGTATCTACCTCTATCTACTTCTATCTACCTGTATCTACCTGTATCTACCTCTATCTACCTCTATCTACCTGTATCTACCTCTATCTACCTGTATCTACCGGTATCTACCTCTATCTACCTCTATCTACCTCTATCTACCTCTATCTACCTGTATCTACCTGTATCTACCTGTATCTACCTCTATCTACCTCTATCTACCTGTATCTACCTCTATCTACCTCTATCTATCTGTACCTACCTGTATCTACATGTATCTACCTCTATCTACCTGTATCTACCTCTAGCTACCTGCATCTACTTCTACCTACCTGTATCTACCTGTATCTACCTGTATCTACCTGTATCTACCTCTATCTACCTGTATTTACCTGTATCTACCTCTATCTACCTGTATCTACCTCTATCCACCTGGATCTACCTGTATCTACCTCTATCCACCTGGATCTACCTGTATCTACCTCTATCTACCTGTATCTACCTGTATCTACCTGTATCTACCTCTATCTACCTGTATCTACCTCTATCTACCTGTATCTACCTCTATCCACCTGTATCAACCTGTATCTACCTGTATCCACCTCTATCTACCTGTATCCACCTGTACCTACCTCTATCTACCTGTATCTACCTGTATCTACCTGCATCTACCTGTATCTACCTCTATCTACCGGTATCTACCTGTATCTACCTGTATCTACAGGTATCTACCTGTATCTACCTCTATCTACCGGTATCTACCGGTATCTACCTGTACCTACCTCTATCTACCTGTATCTACCTGTATCTACCTGTATCTACCTGTATCTACCGGTATCTACCTGTATCTACCTCTATCTACCGGTATCTACCTGTATCTACCTCTATCCACCTGTATCTACCTGTATCTACCGGTATCTACCTGTATCTACCTGTATCTACCGGTATCTACCTGTATCTACCTCTATCTACCGGTATCTACCTGTATCTACCTCTATCCACCTGTATCTACCTGTATCTACCGGTATCTACCTGTATCTACCTCTATCTACCGGTATCTACCTCTATCTACCGGTATCTACCTGTATATACCTCTATCTACCGGTATCTACCTCTATCTACCTCTATCTACCGGTATCTACCTGTATCTACCTCTATCTACCGGTATCTACCTGTATCTACCTCTATCCACCTGTATCCACCTGTATCTTCTCCATAACTCCACATCTCCTGTCCCCTTCTCCCTCCCCATCTCTCTTTCCTCTACTTCCTGAGCTCCAGCCCAGTCCTGTTTCTCCTGTGGCCTGACTTTCCCTTCTGAACTCTCTCCACACACACACACACACACACACACACACACACACACACACACACACACACACACACACACACACACACACACACACCCCCCAGTGGTGTCATGAACCCCAACAATCTGAGGAGGTGCAAAGTACGTGAGGATGGCTGGGGGTGATTTTAGCTTCCAAACAACTGAAATTCTATTTGAAAAATATGTATTTTTCTATTTTTCTGCATATCCAAAGCATACCTCTTGAGCTGTCTGTATCCTCTTGACTGGTGGTTCTCTTTCTATGAAACTAAATGTGCTTCTCTGCATCTCTGCTCAAATCTGGGTAATAAAGGAATGTTCAGTACATTTAGTAATTGATTGCTATATATACCGTACTAGTCAAAGGTGTGGACACATCTACTCATTCAAGGGTTTTTCTTTATTTTTACTATTTTCTACATTGTAGAATAATAGTGAAGACATCAGAACTATGAAATAACACATTATGGAATCATGTAGTAACCAAAAAAGTGTTAAACAAATCATAAACGTATATTTTTATTTTATATTTGAGATTCTCCAAAGTAGCCACCCTTTGCCTTGATGACAGCTTTGCACACTCTTGGCATTCTCTCAACCAGCTTCATGAGGTAGTCACCTGGAATGCATTTCAATTAACAGACGGCGGCTCTGTGTAACGGTTTACTTCCGCTGAAGGAGAGGAGGACCAAAATGCAGCGTGGTTAGTGTTCAAGAGCTTTAATATAGACGACAAACGAGAACACTACAAAATACAAAACAATAAATGTGAAAAACCGAAACAGTCCTATCTGGTGAAACAAACACAGACACGGAAACAATCACCCACAAAGTACCCACAGAATATGGCTGCCTAAATATGGTTCCCAATCAGAGACAACGATAGACAGCTTCCTCTAATTGAGAACAAATCTGTGCAACCATAGACCTACAAACTACCTAGAAAGGGTCCAGCCCCATAAACATACAAAAAAACCTAGACCAGGTCAAACACATAAATCCCCCATGTCACACCCTGACCTAACCAAGATAATAAAGAAAACAAAGATATCTAAGGCCAGGGTGTGACACAATGCTAGACGGCTGATCCAGCACTCTCTCTCTCAGGCCCAACACGCCAGGCTGTAACAGGAAGTGACTTCACGTAGGAGCACTATGAATGCACACAGCCTCCCAACACACCAGGCTGTAACAGGAAGTGATTTCACGTTGGAGCACTATGAATGCACACAGCCTCCCAACACACCAGGCTGTAACAGGAAGTGATTTCACGTTGGAGCACTATGAATGCACACAGCCTCCCAACACACCAGGCTGTAACAGGAAGTGACTTCACGTTGGAGCACTATGAATGCACACAGCCTCCCAACACACCAGGCTGTAACAGGAAGTGACTTCACGTTAATAGCACCCATTTTTCCTTTTATGTTTGACCAGCGCCCATCAGACGTCGTGCACCATAGAGGGTTCCGTTTGGGACAGAGATACTGTCTGACCTTCACAGGGTTCCGTTTGGGACAGAGATACTGTCTGACCTTCACAGGGTTCCGTTTGGGACAGAGATACTGTCTGACCTTCACAGGGTTCCGTTTGGGACAGAGATACTGTCTGACCTTCACAGGGTTCCGTTTGGGACAGAGATACTGTCTGACCTTCACAGGGTTCCGTTTGGGACAGAGATACTGTCTGACCTTCACATTCACCAATGTGTGCTTGGGGCCTCCTGCTCACCACACAGAGAGAGAGAAGAAGAAGAAATGACCGACCCAGTAACATAACAGGAAGTCGTTGTTTAATCAAGTGCATTAGTCTGGCTAGCTCCTCTGAGGGGAAGGTGTGCACTACGGCTCAGGATACACTCACAAGGCAGACACTCACATGCAAGAGCACACACGGCCTGTGTTACCTCACAGGCAGATCACTGTGTGTGTTCTCCCTCACAGGCAGATCACTGTGTGTGTTACCTCACAGGCAGATCACTGTGTGTGTTACCTCACAGGCAGATCACTGTATGTGTTACCTCACAGGCAGATCACTGTGGGTTACCTCACAGGCAGATCACTGTGTGTTACCTCACAGGCAGATCACTGTGGGTTACCTCACAGGCAGATCACGGTGTGATTGTTACCTCACAGGCAGATCACGGTGTGATTGTTACCTCACAGGCAGATCACTGTGTGTTACCTCACAGGCAGATCACTGTGTGTTACCTCACAGGCAGATCACTGTGTGTGTTACCTCACAGGCAGATCCCTGTGTGTTACCTCACAGGCAGATCACTGTGTGTGTTACCTCACAGGCAGATCACTGTGTGTGTTACCTCACAGGCAGATCACTGTGTGTTCTCCCTCACAGGCAGATCACTGTGTGTGTTACCAGCAGGCAGATCACTGTGTGTGTTACCTCACAGGCAGATCACTGTGTGTTCTCCCTCACAGGCAGATCACTTCATGCTAAGTAGTACTGCATGTAGCTATCAAGGGTTCTTCCCAAATAGCACCCTATTCGGTATATAGTGCACTACTTTTGACAAGAGCCTTATTGGCCCTAGGGTGCCATTTGGGACTCAGAAGCAACAAGAAGTAGAATTAATTTATCCTTCCCAGGATCAAACAGAAACAAGTTTGGACTGTATTAATTAAAGAGAAGAGCAATTTAGGCACTTTATTTTGTGTTTCCCAAATGGCTCCCTATTCTATAAATAACCCCTTATGCCCCCTGGACAAAAGTAGTGCACTATGTAGGACATAGAGTGCAATATGGGACCCAGTCACTGTGAAGAAATAGTTAGTTACTTCCTCATCAACCTTGATTTATAATTCATTAATCTGGATGTGTTTCTAATTCATCAAAGTTTTATCTAACTGGAAAAGAACGGCTGTAAAATAATATCAATAAATCAGCTCTTCTCTATGGCTGAGAGGATTATAACTGCTGTGAAAAATGATGCGTGTGAGAGAGAGAGAGAGAGAGGAGGGAGGGAGGGAGAGAGAGAGAGAGAGAGAGAGAGAAAGAGACAGAGAGAGAGAGAGGGAGAGAGAAAGAAAGAGAGAGACAGAGAGACAGAGAGAGAGAGAGAGAGAGAGAGAGACAGAGAGAGAGAGAGAGAGAGAGAGAGAGAGAGAGAGAGGAGGGAGGGAGGGAGGGAGGGAGGGAGGGAGGGAGGGAGGGAGGGAGGGAGGGAGGGAGGGAGGGAGGGAGGGAGGGAGGGAGGGAGGGGAGGGACAGAGACAGAGAGAGACAGAGAGAGAGAGAGAGAGAGAGAGAGAGAGAGAGAGACGGAGAGAGAGAGAGAGACGGAGAGAGAGAGAGACGGAGAGAGAGAGACAGAGAGACAGAGAGACAGAGAGAGAGAGAGAGAGAGAGAGAGAGACAGAGAGAGAGAGACAGAGAGAGAGAGACAGAGGAAGAAGAAGAGACAGAGAGAAGTCAAATACTGTTTGCTGATGATCTGGTGCTTCTGTCACCAACCAAGGAGGGCCTACAGCAGCACCTAGATCTTCTGCACAGATTCTGACAGACCTGGGCCCTGACAGACCTGGGACCTGACAGACTTGGGCCCTGACAGACCTGGGCCCTGACAGACCTGGGCCCTGACAGACCAAAATAATGGTGTTCCAAAAAAGGTCCAGTCACCAGGACCACGAATACAAATTCTACACAGATTCTGTCAGACCTTGGGGCCCTGACAGTAAATCTCAGTAAGACCAAAATAATGGTGCTCAAAAACAGATCAAATTAGAATGCAATCTGGCCCTAAACAGCGAGCACACAGTGAAAGGTTACCTGACCACTTTGACTGACCAAACATTAAGAAAACCATTGACTATGTACAGACACAGTGAGCATAACCTTGTTATTAAGAGACACAGTCGTAGGCAGACCCGGTTCTTGAGAGAAGACAGGCTATCAATCAATCAATCAATCAAATGTATTTATAAAGCCCTTCTTACATCAGCTGATATCTCAAAGTGCTGTACAGAAACCCAACCTAAAACCCCAAACAGCAAGCAATGCAGGTGTAGAAGCACAGTGGCTAGGAAAAACTCCCTAGAAAGGCAGGAACCTAGGAAGAAACCTAGAGAGGAACCAGGCTATGAGAGGTGGCCAGTCCTCTTCTGGCTGTGCCGGGTGGAGATTATAACAGAACATGGCCAAGATGTTCAAATGTTCATAGATGACCAGCAAGGTTGTAAAGGGTACAACAGGTTAGTAAATCAGGAGCAAATGTCAGTTGGCTTTTCATAGCCAAGTATTAGCCAAGCAAGGGGACACTCCCTACTGTATTGATGGCTAGGGGACACTCCCTACTGTATTGATGGCAAGGGGACACTCCCTACTGTATTCATGGCTAGGGGACACTCCCTACTGTATTGATGGCTAGGGGACACTCCCTACTGTATTGATGGCAAGGGGACACTCCCTACTGTATTGATGGCAAGGGGACACTCCCTACTGTATTGATGATTAGGGGACACTCCCTACTGTATTGATGGCTAGGGGACACTCCCTACTGTATTGATGATTAGGGGACACTCCCTACTGTATTGATGGCTAGGGGACACTCCCTAGGGGACACTCCATACTGTATTGATGATTAGGGGACACTCCATACTGTATTGATGATTAGGGGACACTCCATACTGTATTGATGATTAGGGGACACTCTATACTGTATTGATAGCTAGGGGACACTCCCTACTGTATTGATAGCTAGGGGACACTCCCTACTGCATTGATGGCAAAGGGACACTCCCTACTGTATTGATGATTAGGGGACACTCCCTACTGTATTGATGTCAAGGGGACACTCCATACTGTATTGATGGCAAGGGGACACTCCCTACTGTATTGATGGCAAGGTGACTCTCCCTACTGTATTGATGGCAAGGGGACTCTCCCTACTGTATTGATGGCAAGGGGACACTCCATACTGTATTGATGGCAAGGGGACACTCCCTACTGTATTGATGGCTAGGGGACACTCCCTACTGTATTGATGGCAAGGGGACACTCCCTACTGTATTGATGGCAAGGGGACACTCCATATTGTATTGATGGCTAGGGGACATTCCATGCTGTATTGATGGCAAGGGGACACTCCATACTGTATTGATGGCTAGGGGACACTCCATATTGTATTGATGGCTAGGGGACTCTCCCTACTGTATTGATAGCTAGGGGACACTCCATATTGTATTGATGGCTAGGGGACACTCCATACTGTATTGATAGCTAGGGGACACTCCATATTGTATTGATGGCTAGGGGACACTCCATATTGTATTGATGGCTAGGGGACACTCCATACTGTATTGATAGCTAGGGGACACTCCATATTGTATTGATGGCTAGGGGACACTCCATATTGTATTGATAGCTAGGGGACACTCCATACTGTATTGATAGTTAGGGGACACTCCATACTGTATTGATGGCTAGGGGACACTCCATAGTGTATTGATAGCTAGGGGACACTCCATATTTTATTGATAGCTCTGATTTCTCTGTGTTCCTGTCCTTCAGACGTGGGTAACTTCCTCCACATCGAGGCCAGCCCCAGGACAGAGAGGCAGCGAGCCCGTCTGGTGAGCCCCGCTGTGGGGCCAGAGAGAGGGCCGCTGTGCCTGCTCTTCAACTACCAGCTCCAGGGGCCCGAGAACCAGGGCCTGGGGTCCCTCAGGATCCTCATCAGAGACGACGACCGGGAGGAGACTCTGCTCTGGGCCCTCAGAGGAGACCAGGGGTCCGTGTGGAAGGAGGGTCGCACCATCCTGCCCCAGTCACCCAAAGAGTACCAGGTACACAGACCGAACCCACAGACCGTAGTACTAGTGTTCTTGATTAGTGACAGTTCATTTATTTCACAGAGATAATAATGAAGTCTGTAATCTTCTTTTCTCTCTGTCAAGGTGGTGATTGAGGGCTTCTTTGAGCACAGCAACCGAGGACACATCTGGATCGACAACATCCACATGAGCTCCAGTACTGAGCTGGAACAGTGTACCCGTAAGCGCATCCTCACGTCTGTTTTGACCTTGGCGAGCAGGAGACTGATTCATACCAGTTACATGAGGCTGCATACCAGTTACATGAGGCTGCATACCAGTTACATGAGGCTGCATACCAGTAACATGAGGCTGCATAACAGTAACATGAGGCTGCATACCAGTAACATGAGGCTGCATACCAGTTACATGAGGCTGCATACCAGTTACATGAGGCTGCATACCAGTTACATGAGGCTGTATACCAGTTACATGAGGCTGCATACCAGTTACATGAGGCTGTATACCAGTTACATGAGGCTGCATACCAGTTACATGAGGCTGCATACCAGTTACATGAGGCTGTATACCTTCCCCGGGTTAACTGGTCTGTCTGACACACAGCATAGCCCAGAGACAGACACACACCCTCCCTCTTCAGTCATACCCTCTCATTCATGATACCCCCCCGTGGGAATCGAACCCAGGCACTATGCTCTACCAACTCATTCATTAAAGGGGACTTTCTTTCTGGCTCTGCATCCCTCTACATGGTCCCAAAGTCAAGTTCACAAAAAAGGGGGAAAAAAGAGAGAAGGAAAATGGTATAAATGTTCTCGTTCACAAAACCATGAAAGTAGGCCATGCGCCTACACTATGATTCCAATCTATATTTAATGACATCTTTCTCCCTCTTCTCTCTTCTTGGTTAACACAGTCTTCCACTGTCATCAGAGGGAATTACTAGACTCCCTCTCAGACACAGTACAGTAGACTAGACTACCTCTCAGGCACAGTACAGTAGGCTAGACTACCTCTCAGACACAGTACAATAGGCTAGACTACCTCTCAGACACAGTACAGTAGGCTAGACTACCTCTCAGACACAGTACAGTAGACTAGACTCCCTCTCAGACACAGTACAGTAGACTAGACTCCCTCTCAGACACAGTACAATAGGCTAGACTACCTCTCAGAAACAGTACAGTAGGCTAGACTACCTCTCACACACAGGACAGTAGACTAGACTACCTCTCAGACACAGTACAATAGGCTAGACTACCTCTCAGACACAGTACAGTAGGCTAGACTACTTCCCTCTCAGACACAGTACAGTAGGCTAGACTACCTCTCAGACACAGTACAGTAGGCTAGACTACCTCTCAGACACAGTACAGTAGGCTAGACTACCTCTCAGACACAGTACAGTAGACTAGACTCCCTCTCAGATACAGTACAGAAGGCTAGACTAGCTCCCTCTCAGACACAGTACAGAAGGCTAGACTACCTCTCAGACACAGTACAGTAGACTAGACTCCCTCTCAGACACAGTACAGTAGACTAGACTAGACTCCCTCTCAGACACAGTACAGTAGACTAGACTCCCTCTCAGACACAGTACAGTAGACTAGACTCCCTCTCAGACACAGTACAGTAGACTAGACTACCTGTCAGACACAGTACAGTATGCTAGACTAGACTCCCTCTCAGACACAGTACAGTAGACTAGACTACCTCTCAGACACAGTACAGTAGACTAGACTCCCTCTCAGACACAGTACAGTAGGCTAGACTACCTCTCAGACACAGTACAATAGACTAGACTACCTCTCAGACACAGTACAGTAGGCTAGACTACCTCTCAGACACAGTACGGTAGACTAGACTACCTCTCAGACACAGTACAATAGGCTAGACTACCTCTCAGACACAGTACAGTAGGCTAGACTACCTCTCAGACACAGTACAGTAGACTAGACTCCCTCTCAGACACAGTACAGAAGGCTAGACTAGCTCCCTCTCAGACACAGTACAGAAGGCTAGACTACCTCTCAGACACAGTACAGTAGACTAGATTACCTCTCAGACACAGTACAGAAGGCTAGACTACCTCCCTCTCAGACACAGTACAGTAGACTAGACTACTTCTCAGACACAGTACAGTAGGCTAGACTACCTCCCTCTCAGACACAGTACAGTAGACTAGACTACCTCTCAGACACAGTACAGTAGACTAGACTACCTCTCAGACACAGTACAGTAGACTAGACTACCTCTCAGACACAGTACAGTAGACTAGACTAACTCTCAGACACAGTACAGTAGACTAGACTAACTCAGACACAGTACAGTAGGCTAGACTCCCTCTCAGACACAGTACAGTAGACTAGACTAACTCTCAGACACAGTACAGTAGGCTAGACTAACTCTCAGACACAGTACAGTAGGCTAGACTAACTCTCAGACACAGTACAGTAGACTAGACTAACTCTCAGACACAGTACAGTAGACTAGACTAACTCAGACACAGTACAGTAGACTAGACTACCTCTCAGACACAGTACAGTAGACTAGACTACCTCTCAGATACAGTACAGTAGACTAGACTACCTCTCAGACACAGTACAATAGACTAGACTACCTCTCAGACACAGTACAGTAGACTAGACTAACTCTCAGACACAGTACAGTAGACTAGACTAACTCAGACACAGTACAGTAGGCTAGACTCCCTCTCAGACACAGTACAGTAGACTAGACTAACTCTCAGACACAGTACAGTAGGCTAGACTAACTCTCAGACACAGTACAGTAGACTAGACTACCTCTCAGTGTCACCTTCCTCTCAGTCTCACCTTCCTCTCAGTCTCACCTCCCTCTCAGTCGCACCTTCCTCTCTCAGTCTCACCTTCCTCTCAGTCTTACCTTCCTCTCAGTGTCACCTTCCTCTCAGTCTCACCTTCCTCTCTGTCTCACCTTCCTCTCAGTCTCACCTTCCTCTCAGTCTCACCTTCCTCTCTCAGTGTCACCTTCCTCTCAGTCTCACCTCCCCCTCAGTCTCACCTTCCTCTCTCAGTCTCACCTTCCTCTCAGTCTTACCTTCCTCTCAGTGTCACCTTCCTCTCAGTCTCACCTCCCCCTCAGTCTCACCTTCCTCTCTCAGTCTCACCTTCCTCTCAGTCTTACCTTCCTCTCAGTGTCACCTTCCTCTCAGTCTCACCTTCCTCTCTGTCTCACCTTCCTCTCAGTCTCACCTTCCTCTCAGTCTCACCTTCCTCTCTCAGTGTCACCTTCCTCTCAGTCTCACCTTCCTCTCAGTCTCACCTTCCTCTCAGTCTCACCTTCCTCTCTCAGTGTCACCTTCCTCTCAGTCTCACCTTCCGCTCAGTCTCACCTTCCTCTCAGTCTCACCTTCCTCTCAGTCTCACCTTCCTCTCAGTCTCACCTTCCTCTCTCAGTGTCACCTTCCTCTCTCAGTGTCACCTTCCTCTCAGTGTCACCTTCCTCTCAGTGTCACCTTCCTCTCAGTCTCACCTTCCTCTCAGTCTCACCTTCCTCTCAGTCTCACCTTCCTCTCAGTCTCACCTTCCTCTCAGTCTCACGTCCCTCTCAGTGTCACCTTCCTCTCTGTCTCACCTTCCTCTCAGTCTCACCTTCCTCTCAGTCTCACCTTCCTCTCTGTCTCACCTTCCTCTCAGTGTCACCTTCCTCTCAGTCTCACCTTCCTCTCTCAGTGTCACCTTCCTCTCAGTCTCACCTTCCTCTCAGTCTCACCTTCCTCTCTCAGTCTCACCTTCCTCTCAGTCTCACCTTCCTCTCAGTCTCACCTTCCTCTCAGTCTGCAGTAGTATGTTGATCAGAATGGCATTGCCTTTTTAATACATTTTAGTCCTTCTCTTTCTTTCAGAACCCTTCGCTGCATTCCCTCCTGACATGACTGGTGAGTTGGCCTTGTTATCTTTGACTACTTCCTGTTTCCTGTGTGAACGTTCGTCTACTTCCTGTATGAATATGTGTTGCTTCCTGCTTGTCGCTCCGACCCAGCTTGCAGTTACGACACTGGTCCATAAACACTAATTTACCTGATTCTATTATGTGATACAATTCCATTCTAAATCATCGTCTTAAACTGATGACTATGCTGTTCCAAAAATGCATCTGAATCTTGTTTAGGTATAAGGAAACAGAGGAGAAATTGCTTCTGGGTTTTCAGTTTGTTGGTATTGAACTTGTTCCCGAGGTTATTATATCGGTGGGAATTGGGACGCTACTGTTACCAACATAATGCATCCCAGCATTATGATCAGAGCATGTGTCCCTGCGTGCATGTCTGAGGTCAAGCATCCGTCCCGTTATGTTGTTGTCTCTACATATAAACAGGTGAACAGAGTCCCGTTATGTTGTTGTCTCTACATATAAACAGGTGAACAGAGTCCCGTTATGTTGTTGTCTCTACATATAAACAGGTGAACAGAGTCCCGTTATGTTGTTGTCTCTACATATAAACAGGTGAACAGAGTCCCGTTATGTTGTTGTTCCATTATATCTGTGTACAAACTCAGAGAAGGTAGTGCCCTCATGTGCATTAGGGTTTTGTATGTACCAGGTGTCTAGGGTATGTACAGCTGTAGTTACTGGAAGGCTAAGGTATGTACAGCTGTAGGTACTGGAAGACTAGGGTATGTACAGCTATAGGTCCTGGAAGGCTAGGGTATGTACAGCTGTATGTACTGGAAGGCTAGTGTATGTACAGCTGTAGGTAATGGAAGACTAGGGTATGTACAGCTGTAGGTACTGGAAGGCTAGGGTATGTACAGCTGTAGGTAATGGAAGACTAGGGTATGTACAGCTGTAGGTACTGGAAGGCTAGGGTATGTACAGCTGTAGGTACTGGAAGGCTAGGGTATGTACAGCTGTAGGTACTGGAAGACTAGGGTATGTACAGCTGTAGGTAATGGAAGGCTAGGGTATGTACAGCTGTAGGTACTGGAAGGCTAGGGTATGTACAGCTGTAGGTACTGGAAGGCTAGGGTATGTACAGCTGTAGGTACTGGAAGACTGGGGTATGTACAGCTGTAGGTACTGGAAGGCTAGGGTATGTACAGCTATAGGTCCTGGAAGGCTAGGGTATGTACAGCTGTAGGTACTGGAAGACTAGGGTATGTACAGCTGTAGGTAATGGAAGGCTAGGGTATGTACAGCTGTAGGTACTGGAAGGCTAGGGTATGTACAGCTGTATCTACTGGAAGGCTAGGGTATGTACAGCTATAGGTCCTGGAAGACTAGGGTATGTACAGCTGTAGGTACTGGAAGGCTAGGGTATGTACAGCTGTAGGTCCTGGAAGGCTAGGGTATGTACAGCTGTAGGTACTGGAAGACTAGGGTATGTACAGCTGTAGGTACTGGAAGGCTAGGGTATGTACAGCTATAGGTCCTGGAAGGCTAGGGTATGTACAGCTGTAGGTACTGGAAGACTAGGGTATGTACAGCTGTAGGTAATGGAAGGCTAGGGTATGTACAGCTGTAGGTACTGGAAGACTGGGGTATGTACAGCTGTAGGTACTGGAAGGCTAGGGTATGTACAGCTATAGGTCCTGGAAGGCTAGGGTATGTACAGCTGTAGGTACTGGAAGACTAGGGTATGTACAGCTGTAGGTAATGGAAGGCTAGGGTATGTACAGCTGTAGGTACTGGAAGACTGGGGTATGTACAGCTGTAGGTACTGGAAGGCTAGGGTATGTACAGCTATAGGTCCTGGAAGGCTAGGGTATGTACAGCTGTAGGTACTGGAAGACTAGGGTATGTACAGCTGTAGGTAATGGAAGGCTAGGGTATGTACAGCTGTAGGTACTGGAAGGCTAGGGTATGTACAGCTGTATCTACTGGAAGGCTAGGGTATGTACAGCTATAGGTCCTGGAAGACTAGGGTATGTACAGCTGTAGGTACTGGAAGGCTAGGGTATGTACAGCTGTAGGTACTGGAAGGCTAGGGTATGTACAGCTGTAGGTACTGGAAGGCTAGGGTATGTACAGCTGTATCTACTGGAAGACTGGGGTATGTACAGCTGTAGGTACTGGAAGGATAGGGTATGTACAGCTGTAGGTAATGGAAGACTAGGGTATGTACAGCTGTAGGTACTGGAAGGCTAGGGTATGTACAGCTATAGGTCCTGGAAGGCTAGGGTACGTACAGCTATAGGTACTGGAAGGCTAGGGTATGTACAGCTGTAGGTACTGGAAGGCTAGGGTATGTACAGCTGTAGGTACTGGAAGGCTAGGGTATGTACAGCTGTAGGTACTGGAAGGCTAGGGTATGTACAGATGTATCTACTGGAAGGCTAGGGTATGTACAGCTATAGGTACTGGAAGACTAGAGTATGTACAGCTCAGTGGACTGGAAGGCTAGGGTATGTACAGCTCACTGGACTGGAAGGCTAGGGTATGTACAGCTGTAGGTACTGGAAGACTAGGGTCTGTACAGCTGTATCTACTGGAGGACAAGCGTGTGTACAGCTATAGGTACTGTACTGTACTCTATTCTACTGCACTGTGATGTACTGTACTCTATTCTACTGCACTGTACTCTATTCTACTGCACTGTCCTGTACTGTACTCTACTCTATTCTACTGCACTGTCCTGTACTGTACTCTACTGTAATCTACTCTACTGTACTCTATCAACTCTACTGTACTCTACTGTACTGTACTATACTGTACTGTACTATACTCTACTGTACTGTACTGTACTGTACTGTACTGTACTCTACTCTACTGTACTCTACTCTACTGTACTCTACTGTACTCTCTGTACTGTACTGTACTGTACTCTACTGTACTCTACTCTACTGTACTCTACTCTACTCTCTGTACTGTACTGTACTGTACTCTACTGTACTCTACTCGACTCTACTGTACTCTACTCTACTCTCTGTACTGTACTGTACTCTACTGTATTGACATCTACTGTACTCTACTGTACTGTACTCTACTGTACTGTACTGTACTCTACTCTACTCTACTGTATTGACATCTACTGTACTCTACTGTACTCTATTCTACTCTACTGTACTGTACTGTACTCTACTCTACTCTACTCTATTCTACTGCACTGTCCTGTACTGTACTCTACTCTATTCTACTGCACTGTCCTGTACTGTACAACACTCTACTGTACTCTACTGTAATCTACTCTACTGTACTCTATCAACTCTACTGTACTGTACTGTACTGTACTGTACTGTACTGTACTGTACTGTACTCTACTCTACTGTACTCTACTCTACTCTCTGTACTATACTGTACTGTACTGTACTGTACTGTACTCTACTCTACTCTACTCTACTCTACTCTACTCTACTGTACTCTACTCTACTCTACTCTCTGTACTGTACTGTACTCTACTGTACTCTACTCTACTGTACTCTACTGTACTGTACTGTACTGTACTCTACTCTACTCTACTCTACTGTATTGACATCTACTGTACTCTACTGTACTCTATTCTACTCTACTCTACTGTACTGTACTCTACTCTACTCTACTCTACTCTACTCTACTCTACTCTACTGTATTGCCATCTACTGTACTCTACTGTACTCTATTCTACTCTACTGTACTGTACTCCACTCTACTGTACACTACTCTGCTGAACTCTACTCTACTGAGGTAGAGGAGATTAGAGGAGATGAGATTAGAGTAGAAGAGAGTAGAGGAAAGTAGAAGAGGGTAGAGGAGAGGAGAGGAAAGGAGGGGAGAAGAGAGGAGAGGAGGGTAGAGGAGAGGAGAGGAGGGTAGAGGAGGGTAAAGGAGGGTAAAGGAGGGGAGAAGAGAGTAGAGGAAAGTAGAAGAGGGTAGAGGAGGGTAGAGGAGAGGAGAGGAAAGGAGGGGAGAAGAGAGGAGAGGAGGGTAGAGGAGAGGAGGGTAGAGGAGAGGAGAGGAGGGTAGAGAAGAGGAGAGGAGGGTAGAGGAGAAGAGAGGAGAGGAGAGGAGAGGAGGGTAGAGGAGAGGAGGGGAGAAGAGAGGAGAGGAGGGTAGAGGAGAGGAGGGTAGAGCAGAGGAGAGGAGAGGAGAGGAGGGTAGAGCAGAGGAGAGGAGAGGAGGGTAGAGGAGAGGAGGGTAGAGGAGAGGAGGGTAGAGCAGAGGAGGGTAGAGGAGAGGAGGGTAGAGGAGAGGAGAGGAGAGGAGGGTAGAGGAGAGGAGGGTAGAGGAGAGGAGGGTAGAGGAGAGGAGAGGAGGGTAGAGGAGAGGAGAGGAGGGTAGAGTAGAGGAGAGGAGAGGAGAGTAGAGTAGAGGAGAGTAGGGGAGGGTAGAGGAGAGGCGGGTAGAGGAGAGGAAAGGAGGGTAGAGTAGAGGAGGGTAGAGGAGAGGAGGATAGAGGAGAGGACAGGAGGGTAGAGCAGAGGAGAGGGGGTTGGAGGAGTGGAGGGTAGAGTAGAGGAGGGTAGAGTTGAGGAGGGTGGAGTAGAGGAGAGGAGGGTAGAGGAGAGGAGAGGAGAGGAGAGGAGAGGAGAGGAGAGGAGAGGAGAGGAGAGGAGAGGAGAGGAGAGGAGAGGAGAGGAGAGGAGAGGAGAGGAGAGGAGAGGAGAGGAGAGGAGGGTAGAGTTGAGGAGGGTGGAGTAGAGGAGAGGAGGCTATTGGAGAGGAGAGGAGAGGAGAGGAGAGGAGAGGAGAGGAGAGGAGAGGAGAGGAGAGGAGAGGAGAGGAGAGGAGAGGAGAGGAGAGGAGAGGAGAGGAGAGGAGAGGAGAGGAGGGAGGAGGATGAGCAGGATTTTGCTTGATTTTATCTCTTAGATGGCTGTAGGTGTAGTCACAAATGGTACACCATTTTTTTGGACCAAAAGGGCTCGGGTCAACAGGGCTCGGGTCAACAGGGCTCGGGTCAACAGGGCTCCGGTCAACAGGGCTCGGGTCAACAGCGGTGCATTCCATTTGGGAAGCAAACTGTGTGCTAGTCTGTGGTGGGTAGATGAGTGAGAGATGGGCACTCTTGATCTGTATATTTGGCTGTCGGGTGTTGGGGTGGTTTCCTTGGAGATGTTTGGCTTGAGGCAGACGAGACTGGCAGACAACCATTCATGTAAGAAAACAGAACGGGGAAATCCTGTCTGAAAATTACCACTTAGAATTCACTCCCAGATCCACTCCCTCCTGTACTCTCCTAGACAGTAGAGCTAACTATCTCCCTCCTGTACTCTCCTAGACAGTAGAGCTAACTATCTCCCTCCTGTACTCTCCTAGACAGTAGAGCTAACTATCTCCCTCTGTTCCCTCCCAGACAGTAGAGCTAACTATCTCCCTCTGTTCCCTCCCAGACAGTAGAGCTAACTATCTCCCTCTGTTCCCTCCCAGACAGTAGAGCTAACTATCTCCCTCCTGTTCTGTAATAGACAGTAGAGCTGACTATCTCCCTCCTGTTCTGTAATAGACAGTAGAGCTAACTATCTCCCTCCTGTTCTCTCCTAGACAGTAGAGCTGACTATCTCCCTCCTGTTCTGTAATAGACAGTAGAGCTAACTATCTCCCTCCTGTTCTCTCCCAGACAGTAGAGCTAACTATCTCCCTCTGTTCCCTCCCAGACAGTAGAGCTAACTATCTCCCTCCTGTTCTCTCCCAGACAGTAGAGCTAACTATCTCCCTCTGTTCCCTCCCAGACAGTAGAGCTGACTATCTCCCTCCTGTTCTGTAATAGACAGTAGAGCTAACTATCTCCCTCCTGTTCTGTAATAGACAGTAGAGCTAACTATCTCCCTCCTGTTCTGTAATAGACAGTAGAGCTGACTATCTCCCTCCTGTTCTGTAATAGACAGTAGAGCTAACTATCTCCCTCCTGTTCTGTAATAGACAGTAGAGCTGACTATCTCCCTCCTGTTCTCTCCGAGACAGTAGAGCTAACTATCTCCCTCCTGTTCTGTAATAGACAGAAGAGCTAACTAACTCCCTCCTGTTCTGTAATAGACAGTAGAGCTAACTATCTCCCTCCTGTTCTGTAATAGAAAGTAGAGCTGACTATCTCCCTCCTGTTCTGTAATAGACAGTAGAGCTGACTATCTCCCTCCTGTTCTCTCCCAGACAGTAGAGCTAACTATCTCCCTCCTGTTCTCTCCCAGACAGTAGAGCTAACTATCTCCCTCCTGTTCTGTAATAGACAGTAGAGCTGACTATCTCCCTCCTGTTCTGTAATAGACAGTAGAGCTGACTATCTCCCTCCTGTTCTGTAATAGACAGTAGAGCTGACTATCTCCCTCCTGTTCTGTAATAGACAGTAGAGCTGACTATCTCCCTCCTGTTCTGTAATAGACAGTAGAGCTGACTATCTCCCTCCTGTTCTGTAATTGACAGTAGAGCTGAATATCTCCCTCCTGTTCTGTAATAGACAGTAGAGCTGACTATCTCCCTCCTGTTCTGTAATAGACAGTAGAGCTAACTATCTCCCTCCTGTTCCCTCCCAGACAGTAGAGCTAACTATTTCCCTCCTGTTCTCACCCAGACAGTAGAGCTAACTAACTCCCTCCTGTTCTCTCCCAGACAGTAGAGCTAACTATCTCCCTCCTGTTCTCTCCCAGACAGTAGAGCTAACTAACTCCCTCCTGTTCTCTCCTAGACAGTAGAGCTAACTATCTCCCTCCTGTTCTGTAATAGACAGTAGAGCTAACTATCTCCCTCCTATTCTGTAATAGACAGTAGAGCTAACTATCTCCCTCATGTTCTCTTCGAAACAATAGAGCTGACTATCTCCCTCCTGTTCTGTAATAGACAGTAGAGCTGACTATCTCCCTCCTGTTCTGTAATAGACAGTAGCGCTAACTCTCTCCCTCTTGTTCTGTAATAGAAAGTAGAGCTAACTATCTCCCTCCTGTTCTGTAATAGACAGTAGAGCTAACTATCTCCCTCCTGTTCTGTAATAGACAGTAGAGCTGACTATCTCCCTCCTATTCTCTCCCAGACATTAGAGCTAACTATCTCCCTCCTGTTCTGTAATAGACAGAAGAGCTAACTATATCCCTCCTGTTCTGTAATAGACAGTAGAGCAAATTATCTCCCTCCTGTTCTGTAATAGACAGTAGAGCAAATTATCTCCCTCCTGTTCTGTAATAGACAGTAGAGCAAATTATCTCCCTCCTGTTCTGTAATAGACAGTAGAGCTGACTATCTCCCTCCTGTTCTGTAATAGACAGTAGAGCTGACTATCTCCCTCCTGTTCTGTAATAGACAGTAGAGCTAACTATCTCCCTCCTGTTCTCTCCCAGACAGTAGAGCTAACTATCTCCCTCCTGTTCTGTAATAGACAGTAGAGCTAACTATCTCCCTCCTGTTCTCTCCCAGACAGTAGATCTAACTATCTCCCTCCTGTTCTCTCCGAGACAGTAGAGCTAACTATCTCCCTCCTGTTCTGTAATAGACAGTAGAGCTGACTATCTCCCTCCTGTTCTGTAATAGACAGTAGAGCTAACTATCTCCCTCCTGTTCTGTAATAGACAGTAGAGCTGACTATCTCCCTCCTGTTCTGTAATAGACAGTAGAGCTAACTATCTCCCTCCTGTTCTGTAATAGACATTAGAGCTAACTATCTCCCTCCTGTTCTGTAATAGACAGTAGAGCTAACTATCTCCCTCCTGTTCTGTAATAGACAGTAGATCTAACTATCTCCCTCCTGTTCTCTCCGAGACAGTAGAGCTAACTATCTCCCTCCTGTTCTGTAATAGACAGTAGAGCTGACTATCTCCCTCCTGTTCTGTAATAGACAGTAGAGCTAACTATCTCCCTCCTGTTCTGTAATAGAAAGTAGAGCTGACTATCTCCCTCCTGTTCTGTAATAGACAGTAGAGCTAACTATCTCCCTCCTGTTCTGTAATAGACAGTAGAGCTAACTATCTCCCTCCTGTTCTCTCCCAGACAGTAGAGCTGACTATCTCCCTCCTGTTCTGTAATAGACAGTAGAGCTGACTATCTCCCTCCTGTTCTGTAATAGACAGTAGAGCTATCTATCTCCCTCCTGTTCTCTCCGAGACAGTAGAGCTAACTATCTCCCTCCTGTTCTGTAATTGACAGTAGAGCTGACTATCTCCCTCCTGTTCTCTCTGAGACAGTAGAGCTAACTATCTCCCTCCTGTTCTGTAATAGACAGTAGAGCTAACTATCTCCCTCCTGTTCTGTAATAGACAGTAGAGCTGACTATCTCCCTCCAGTTCTGTAATAGACAGTAGAGCTAACTATCTCCCTCCTGTTCTGTAATTGATAGTAGAGCTGACTCTCTCCCTCCTGTTCTCTCCTAGACAGTAGAGCTAACTATCTCCCTCTTGTTCTTTAATTGACAGTAGAGATAACTATCTCCCTCCTGTTCTGTAATAGACAGTAGAGCTGACTATCTCCCTCCTGTTCTGTAATTGACCGTAGAGCTGACTATCTCCCTCCTGTTCTCTCCCAGACAGTATAGCTAACTATCTCCCTCCTGTTCTGTAATAGACAGTAGAGCTAACTATCTTCCCCTGTTCTGTAATAGACAGTAGAGCTGAGTATCTCCCTCCTGTTCTGTAATAGACAGTAGAGCTGACTATCTCCCTCCTGTTCTGTAATAGACAGTAGAGCTGACTATCTCCCTCCTGTTCTGTAATAGACAGTAGAGCTAACTATCTCCCTCCTGTTCTGTAATAGACAGTAGAGCTGACTATCTCCCTCCTGTTCTGTAATAGACAGTAGAGCTAACTATCTCCCTCCTGTTCTGTAATAGACAGTAGAGCGGACTATCTCCCTCCTGTTCTGTAATAGACAGTAGAGCTGACTATCTCCCTCCTGTTCTGTAATAGACAGTAGAGCTAACTAACTCCCTCCTGTTCTGTAATAGACAGTAGAGCTGACTATCTCCCTCCTGTTCTGTAATAGACAGTAGAGCTGACTATCTCCCTCCTGTTCTGTAATAGACAGTAGAGCTAACTCTCTCCCTCCTGTTCCCTCCCAGACATTAGAGCTGACTATCTCCCTCCTGTTCTTTAATAGACAGTAGAGCTGACTATCTCCCTCCTGTTCTGTAATAGACAGTAGAGCTGACTATCTCCCTCCTGTTCTGTAATAGACAGTAGAGCTGACTATCTCCCTCCTGTTCTGTAATAGACAGTAGAGCTGACTATCTCCCTCCTGTTCTGTAATAGACAGTAGAGCTGACTATCTCCCTCCTGTTCTGTAATAGACAGTAGAGCTGACTATCTCCCTCCTGTTCTGTAATAGACAGTAGAGCTAACTAACTCCCTCCTGTTCTGTAATAGACAGTAGAGCTGACTATCTCCCTCCTGTTCTGTAATAGACAGTAGAGCTGACTATCTCCCTCCTGTTCTGTAATAGACAGTAGAGCTAACTCTCTCCCTCCTGTTCCCTCCCAGACATTAGAGCTGACTATCTCCCTCCTGTTCTTTAATAGACAGTAGAGCTGACTATCTCCCTCCTGTTCTGTAATAGACAGTAGAGCTGACTATCTCCCTCCTGTTCTGTAATAGACAGTAGAGCTGACTATCTCCCTCCTGTTCTGTAATAGACAGTAGAGCTGACTATCTCCCTCCTGTTCTGTAATAGACAGTAGAGCTGACTATCTCCCTCCTGTTCTGTAATAGACAGTAGAGCTAACTATCTCCCTCCTGTTCTGTAATAGACAGTAGAGCTAACTAACTCCCTCCTGTTCTGTAATAGACAGTAGAGCTAACTATCTCCCTCCTGTTCTGTAATAGACAGTAGAGCTGAGTATCTCCCTCCTGTTCTGTAATAGACAGTAGAGCTAACTATCTCCCTCCTGTTCTCTCCGAGACAGTAGAGCTAACTAACTCCCTCCTGTTCTGTAATAGACAGTAGAGCTAACTATCTCCCTCCTGTTCTGTAATAGACAGTAGAGCTGACTATCTCCCTCCTGTTCTCTAATAGACAGTAGAGCTGACTATCTCCCTCCTGTTCTGTAATAGACAGTAGAGCTAACTATCTCCCTCCTGTTCTCTCCCAGACAGTAGAGCTAACTAACTCCCTCCTGTTCTGTAATAGACAGTAGAGCTAACTATCTCCCTCCTGTTCTGTAATAGACAGTAGAGCTGACTATCTCCCTCCTGTTCTGTAATAGACAGTAGAGCTGACTATCTCCCTCCTGTTCTGTAATAGACAGTAGAGCTAACTATCCCCCTCCTGTTCTCTCCCAGACAGTAGAGCTAACTATCTCCCTCCTATTCTCTCCCAGACAGTAGAGCTAACTATCTCCCTCCTGTTCTGTAATAGACAGTAGAGCTGACTATCTCCCTCCTGTTCTGTAATAGACAGTAGTGCTAACTATCCCCCTCCTGTTCTCTCCCAGACAGTAGAGCTAACTATCTCCCTCCTATTCTCTCCCAGACAGTAGAGCTAACTATCTCCCTCCTGTTCTGTAATAGACAGTAGAGCTGACTATCTCCCTCCTATCTTTCTAGTCTTTCAATTAGGCAGACAGCTGAGTTGAGGTCAAATATGGTCCTGGAAAGCTGTCTCTCTAAAGGGGCACAATCTTAGATTCAAGCAGTGCCCTCTCAGACTAGAGCTTTCAAATCAAATTTAAGATCGATGATAACAACTGAAAGACCTCTAATCAAAGTTATGATCGATGATAACAAATGAAAGACCTCTAATCAAAGTTATGATCGATGATAACAACTGAAAGACCTCTAATCAAAGTTAAGATCGATGATAACAACTGAGAGACCTCTAATCAAAGTTAAGATCGATGATAACAACTGAAAGACCTCAACTCAAAGCTATGATCGAAGATACTTATTCCATAGGCTATATAATGGATTACCTATTCCTCAGGCTATATAATGGATTAACTATTCCTCAGGCTATATAATGGATTACCTATTCCTCAGGCTATATAATGGATTAACTATTCCTCAGGCTATATAATGGATTACCTATTCCTCGGGCTATATAATGGATTAACTATTCCTCAGGCTATATAATGGATTACCTATTCCTCAGGCTATATAATGGATTAACTATTCCTCAGGCTATATAATGGATTACCTATTCCTCAGGCTATATAATGGATGACCTATTCCTCAGGCTATATAATGGATTAACTATTCCTCAGGCTATATAATGGATTACCTATTCATCAGGTTATATAATGGATTAACTATTTCTCAGGCTACATAATTGATTAACTATTCCTCAGGTTATATAGTGGATAACCTATTCCTCAGGCTATATAGTGGATTACCTGTTCCTCAGACTATATAGAGTATAACCTGTTCCTCAGGCTATATAATGGATTACCTATTCATTGGGCTATATAATGGATTAACTATTCCTCAGGCTATATAATTGATGAACCATTCCTCAGGCTATATAGAGTATAACCTATTCCTCAGGCTATATAATGGATTACCTATTCCTCAGGCTATATAATGGATTAACTATTCCTCAGGCTATATAATGGATTACCTATTCATCAGGCTATATAATGGATTAACTATTTCTCAGGCTACATAATTGATTAACTATTCCTCAGGCTATATAATGGATTAACTATTCCTCAGGCTATATAATGGATTACCTGTTCCTCAGGTTATATAGTGGATAACCTATTCCTCAGGCTATATAGTATAACCTGTTCCTCAGGCTGTATAATGGATTACCTATTCATTGGGCTATATAATGGTTTAACTATTCATCAGGCTATATAATTGATGAACCATTCCTCAGGCTATATAGAGTATAACCTATTCCTCAGGCTATATAGTGGATTACCTATTCATTAGGCTATATAATGGATTAACTATTCCTCAGGCTATATAATTGATGAACTATTCCTCAGGCTATATAATTGATGAACTATTCCTCAGGCTATATAATGGATTAACTATTCCTCAGGCTATATAATTGATGAACTATTCCTCAGGCTATATAATTGATGAACTATTCCTCAGGCTATATAATGGATTAACTATTCCTCAAGCTATATAATTGATGAACTATTCCTCAGGCTATATAATTGATGAACTGTTCCTCAGGCTATATAATGGATTACCTATTCATTGGGCTATATAATGGTTTAACTATTCATCAGGCTATATAATTGATGAACCATTCCTCAGGCTATATAGAGTATAACCTATTCCTCAGGCTATATAATGGATTACCTATTCATTAGGCCATATAATGGATTAACTATTCCTCAGGCTATATAATTGATGAACTATTCCTCAGGCTATATAATGGATTAACTATTCCTCAGGTTATGTCATAGTCCCAATCTGCCATATAAAACCTGCTTGCTGCTCTCCACAAAGAACGATTGATAATCTCCAAAATTATAGCTGCATAAACCTGGCTTTGCAATGCATTTGATCAAACAAGGTCCAACCTCAGCAATGGCAGAAGCATGAGCCTCTGCTTGTCTATGTTCAGTACATGTCTGTTTTGTTTGTAATTTAATTTAAAAAAATTAAATACAGAAATAAATCTATATATTGTGCCTTATTAAAAGACAGAAGGGTCTGCACTTTGCTGCATGCCTGCCCTGCCTTCATCTCTGCCTCCCAAGCCAACTCTCTGTGTGTCTCTGCTCTACCACCAGGGGGAGCTCTTCCTGGTGCCAGTGAGCCCACAGTAGACACAGAGGTGTCAGTGCAGCCCATCCCCCCCTTCTGGTATTATGTAATGGCTGGCGTTGGGGCTCTGTTGCTCCTGGCATCATTCACTCTGGTCGTGGTTCTCTGTTGTCACCGCTATCAACTAGCAGCCAAGAAGAGCAGCCAGCACTCAGTGTCCTACCAGAGTGCCCACTACCACAGCTCTCACTACGGCCCTGGGCCTAACCACAACCACTACCCCGGGCCTGGGGGGGTTATGTCGACCCACTACCCCGACAGAGGGCCTCTGTCTGGGTTGGGGCTGGCAGGACCCTCCGCACCTCCAATGGAGCCCATGCTGTCTATCAGGCTGGAGAAGGAGGATGAGCATCGAGGCTCCCAGTGCTGACTATGTTTGACACAGAGACAGACAGACAGAGAGACAGTACTGTGACTGGGCGGGCTGAACCAGACGGAACACCTGCCCTCAGATATCTATAGACACCCTCAGATGATGTCATGAAGGAACGATCTGGTCCGACTGGCCCTCTGTTTGGGAATCTGCTGTCTCTGAAGGAACATTTTAATAAAAAAACAACAACATTAAGAGCAACACAAAAAAAAGGGCAGAAAAGGCAACGAAGTTTCCTTCTGTCGATGATATTGTCGGTTCCTCTTCCTCTGCTGCTTTGTGGCCTTAAGACGAGGAGGGTTTGCTGTGATGATGTGCTTCCTGTTTCATTGAGCTTGTTTACGTCCAAAACGTCCAGCCAGAACCCTTAGTAGCGGGGCCCCGACTCCCACAAAGGGTTTCTGGGAAAGATGGGATTCGGAATATGAGTCTACGTCTCAATTGGCACCCTATTCCCTATATAGTGCACCATGGGCCCTGGTCTAAACTAGTGTGCTGTATAGGGGTAGGTTGCCATTTGGGACGGCCCTTAGTCTTTCAGTGGGGAGTTAAACCTTTGATTGAACAGTCCAGAGGAGAGGACACTCTTATAGCGGTGCCAAGATGCTGTAGGGAGGAGAGACGGAAACCAAGACAGAGATTGAGTGGGTGAGAGAGGAGAGGAGAAAAAGAGAGAGAGAGAGCAGAGGGGAATAGAGCCTGGATAGTCAGAGGGAGTTGTTTCCACGTGTAGAGCACCTCTGACATTTACAACAGGAGAGGTGCTCTGTTCATGTATACACAGCGAGAGAGAGAGAGAGAGAGAGAGATCTGCTGCTCTTGAAGAAAGAGTCAGGAGAGAGAGAGGTATGTCGGTATGACATATCTCTATTTTGTTTGACCTCCCTCCTGACTGTGGAGAGAACTCTGGTCCATGTTTCAGTTTGCTTGGATGATGGACTTGCTTGTGTCTGTTTATTATAAACTAATGTTTTCTTTCCTTTATGAAGGACTGAAGCGATGGAGACAATCCTGAACTAACTGCATTGGCGCACCTATCAATTTGTTTTCTTACTATATGGAACAGTCTTCTGAAGCTACCTTAGACATCCTATACCCTCTGAAACAACCTATACCCTGTGAGACATCCTATACCCTGTGAGACAGCCTATACCCTCTGAAACAACCTATACCCTGTGAGACATCCTATACCCTGTGAGACAGACTATACCCTGTGAGACAGACTATACCCTGTGAGACAGACTATACCCTGTGAGACAGACTATGCCCTGTGAGACAGACTATGCCCTGTGAGACAACCTATACCCTCTGAAACAACCTATACCCTGTGAGACAGACTATACCCTGTGAGACATCCTATACCCTGTGAGACAGACTATGCCCTGTGAGACAACCTATACCCTCTGAAACAACCTATACCCTGTGAGACATCCTATACCCTGTGAGACAGACTATGCCCTGTGAGACAACCTATACCCTCTGAAACAACCTATACCCTGTGAGACATCCTATACCCTGTGAGACAGACTATGCCCTGTGAGACAACCTATACCCTCTGAAACAACCTATACCCTGTGAGACATCCTATACCCTGTGAGACAG
This sequence comes from Oncorhynchus kisutch, assembly GCF_002021735.2. NCBI lineage: Eukaryota > Metazoa > Chordata > Actinopteri > Salmoniformes > Salmonidae > Oncorhynchus > Oncorhynchus kisutch. The sequence goes on from NC_034199.2 coordinate 49,231,426, forward strand.
ACTATGCCCTGTGAGACAACCTATACCCTCTGAAACAACCTATACCCTGTGAGACATCCTATACCCTGTGAGACAGACTATACCCTGTGAGACAGACTATACCCTGTGAGACAGACTATACCCTGTGAGACAACTTAAAACCATGTGAGACAGACTATACCCTCTGAGACAACCTATACCCTCTGAGACAACCTATACCCTGTGAGACAACCTATACCCTATGAGACAGTCAGACCCTCCATCCCTCCATCCTCTTTACATTGGCCTTAAATCTGGGAGGGTACAGGGCTCATCAGAGTAACAAATGAACCTATTTTACTATGACATGGTCCTCACACTGCTCTTTAACATTACTGTTTTACATTTGTTAATTTGTTCATTTGTTTTTATCAGTTGATGTGTTGTTCTCAGCAGACAAAGCTGGTAAATGATGTCCTTTCCACCAGCTTGGCCCACTGGGTTGATATTTTACTAATTGAAAACATACAGTACCAGTCAGAAGTTTGGACACACCTACTCATTCAAGAGTTTTTCTTTATTTCACATTGTAGAATAATAGTGAAGACATTAAAACTATGAAATAACACATATGGAATCATGTAGTAACCAAAAAAATCTAAATCTAAATAATTGTATATTTGAGGAAGTAGCCACCCTTTGCATTGATGACAGCTTTTCACACTCTTGGCATTCTCTCAACCAGCTTCATGAGGTAGTCACCTGGAATGCATTTCAAGTAACAGGTGTGCCTTGTTAAAAGTTAATTTGTGGAATGTCCTTCCTTTTTAATGCATTTGAGCCAATCAGTTGTGTTGTGACAAGGTAGGGGTGGTATACAGAACATTTCAAGAACTTTGAATGTTTCTTCTTTGAAAGTGTCTTCAAGTGCAAAAACCATCCAGCGCTACGATGAAACTGACTGTCATGAGGACCGCCTCAGGAAAGAAAGACCCAGAGTTACCTCTGCTGCAGAGGATAAGATCATTAGAGTTAACTGGCTCTCATGAGGACCGCCACAGGAAAGAAAGACCCAGAGTTACCTCTGCTGCAGAGGATAAGATCATTAGAGTTAACTGGCTCTCATGAGGACCGCCACAGGAAAGGAAGACCCAGAGTTACCTCTGCTGCAGAGGATAAGATCATTAGAGTTAACTGTCTCTCATGAGGACCGCCACAGGAAAGGAAGACCCAGAGTTACCTCTGCTGCAGAGGATAAGATCATTAGAGTTACCTGTCTCTCATGAGGACCACCACAGGAAAGGAAGACCCAGAGTTACCTTTGCTGCAGAGGATAAGTTCATTAGAGTTACTAGCCTCAGATTGAAGCCAAAATAAATGCTTCACAGAATTCAAGTAACAGACGCATCTCAACATCAACTATTCAGAAGAGACTGCGTGAATCAGGCCTTCATGGTTGAATTGCTGCAAAGAAACCACTACTAAAGGATACCAATAAGAAGAAGAGACTTGCTTGGGCCAAGAAACACAAGCAATGGACATTAGACCGGTGGAAATCTGTCCTTTGGATTGATGAGTCCAAATTAGAGATTTTTTTTCCTCCAACAGAAATCAGGGTCAAACAGGGAGAGATTGGGTTTGTTTGGCTTAAATCTGATTCTCTCCAAAAATCTTCTGTATACAAGAATGTAGAAAGAGATGGAAAGAGAGAGGGAGAGATCAAAGATAACCTTTTTTCTAACGAATGAAGATGGATGTTATTTCTCTGGAAGGAGGAAAAGGATTATGTTTCAAACACAGACACATGAAAGCTCTGGGTAGATGAACGGACTGGCAGGGTGGGAGAGAGACCGTCTGACCCAGCTCTGGGCAGACAGACGGACTGGCAGGGTGGGAGAGAGACCGTCTGACCCAGCTCTGGGCAGACAGACGGACTGGCAGATAGGGAGAGAGACCGTCTGACCCAGCTCTGGGCAGACAGACGGACTGGCGGGGAGGGAGAGAGAGAGAGAGACCGTCTGACCCAGCCCAGCAGGCCTAGTGTAAGGGACGTTCAGCACTCTCGATCTGTAGACTAATTGGACAACGATTGGTCCCCATGGCGTGGTATTCACAGAATGGATAACTAGCTAGATGGACATCTTGGATTCCATACTAATGGTTGACTGCTTTTTTACTCTGTAACAGAACCATGTTGTCGGGTCCCACTCTGTAACAGAACCATGTTGTCGGGTCTCACTCTGTAACAGAACCATGTTGTCGGGTCCCACTCTGTAACAGAACCATGTTGTCGGGTCCCACTCTGTAACAGAACCATGTTGTCGGGTCCCACTCTGTAACAGAACCATGTTGTCGGGTCCCACTCTGTAACAGAACCATGTTGTCGGGTCCCACTCTGTAACAGAACCATGTTGTTGGGTCCCACTCTGTAACAGAACCATGTTGTCGGGTCCCACTCTGTAACAGAACCATGTTGTCGGGTCCCACTCTGTAACAGAACCATGTTGTTGGGTCCTGTCTCATGTTCCACTCTGTAACAGAACCATGTTGTCGGGTCCTGTCTCGTGTTCCACTCTGTAACAGAACCATGTTGTCGGGTCCTGTCTCGTGTTCCACTCTGTTACAGAACCATGTTGTCGGGTCCTGTCTCGTGTTCCACTCTGTTACAGAACCATGTTGTCAGGTCCGGTCTCATGTCAAGTACAGTACATTTTGCCCACTGTATTTATAATGTACACATTTTCACCCCAGAAATGTACACATCCCTTTGAGGAGAGTATTTATTTTACGTAGATATTGCAGATTTTGTGTTTGTGTTGTACAGCTGTTTGATTTGTCCCAGCCAGCTCTCCGTTCCAGCTTCCTCCTATGATTTATATATCCACACAGCTCAAAGCCCTCGCAGTTCTAATCCATTACATTGTTTAATTTATCTACGTGCGTTTTATTTATGAACTGCCACTGAAGCAGTTTGTTTCTTTTTTTCGCTAACTTTTCGAATATTTGAAGAGAAAGAAATTGGCATGTTGTCACAAGGGCTTTTCAAATCAGCCAGGGCTGCCTGCTTCCCTTCCTACCCTGAGATGAGATGTGTTTAAAGTATTTTAATATTTATAATTAGTTAATGGACCTAATCATATTTATTAAGTCTACGGTAAGCATTTATGTCGACGGTAAGCCAAATGGCCCCCTATTCCCTATGTAGTACACTACATGGTCCCCTATTCCCTATATAGTGCACTACATGGTCCCCTATTCCCTATATAGTGCACTACATGGTCCCCTATTCCCTATATAGTGCACTACATGGTCCCCTATTCCCTATGTAGTACACTACATGGCCCCCTATTCCCTATGTAGTACACTACATGGTCCCCTATTCCCTATGTAGTGCACTGCATGGCCCCCTATTCCCTATGTAGTACACTACATGGCCCCCTATTCCCTATGTAGTACACTGCATGGCCCCCTATTCCCTATGTAATGGACTATCAAGCCCTGGTCAAAACAAGTAAACTATATGGAGAATAGGTTGCCATTTGTGATGCCCCCTCCTCACAGTCATATCATTGGGATGTGTTGAAGGCACTGTAAGGACCCATACCAGACTGGTGTTGAAGGCACTGTAAGGACCCATGCCAGACTGGTGTTGAAGGTACTATAAAGACCCATACCAGACTGGTGTTGAAGGTACTGTAAAGACCCATTCCAATCTGGTGTTGAAGGTACTGTAAAGCCCCATACCAGACTGGTGTTGAAGGTACTGTAAGGACCCATACCAGACTGGCGTTGAAGGTACTGTAAAGACCCATACCAGACTAGTGTTGAAGTGTAAAGGAAGGTTCTATAAAGACCCATGCCAGACTGGGGTTGAAGGTACTATAAAGACGCATACCAGACTGGTGTTGAAGGGTTCAGGAAGGTTTTATAAAGATCCATACCAGACTGTTGTTGAAGGGTACAGGAAGGTTCTATAAAGACCCATACCAGACTGTTGTTGAAGGGTATAGGAACGTTTTATAAAGACCCATACCAGAATGGTGTTGAAGGGTACAGGAAGGTTCTATAAAGACCCATACCAGACTGGTGTTGAAAGTACTATAAAGACCCATACCAGAATGGAGTTGAAGGGTACAGGAAGGTTCTATAAAGACCCATACCAGACTGGTGTTGAAGGTACTATAAAGACCCATACCAGACTGGTGTTGAAGGGTACAGGAAGGTTCTATAAAGACCCACACCAGACTGGTGTTGAAGGGTACAGGAAGGTTCTATAAAGACCCATACCAGACTGGTGTTGAAGGGTACAGGAAGGTTCTATAAAGACCCACACCAGACTGGTGTTGAAGGGTACAGGAAGGTACTATAAAGACCCATACCAGACTGGTGTTGAAAGTACTGTAAGGACCCATACCAGACTAGTGTTGAAAATACTGTAAGGACCCTTACCAGACTGGTGTTGAAGTGTAAAGGAAGGTTCTATAAAGACCCATACCAGACTGGTGTTGAAGGGTACAGGAAGGTTTTCTAAAGATCCATACCAGACTGGTGTTGAAGGGTACAGGAAGGTTCTATAAAGACCCATACCAGACTGTTGTTGAAGGGTACAGGAAGGTTCTATAAGGATCCATACCAGACTGTTGTTGAAGGGTACAGGAAGGTTCTATAAGGATCCATACCAGACTGTTGTTGAAGGGTATAGGAAAGTTTTATAAAGACCCATATCAGAATGGTGTTGAAGGGTGCAGGAAGGTTCTATAAAGACCCATACCAGAATGGTGTTGAAGGGTACAGGAAGGTTCTATAAAGACCCATACCAGACTGGTGTTGAAGGGTACAGGAAGGATCTATAAAGACCCACACCAGACTGGTGTTGAAGGTACTATAAAGACCCATACCAGACTGGTGTTGAAGGCACTGTAAAGACCCATACCAGACTGGTGTTGAAGGTACTGTAAGGACCCATACCAGACTGGCGTTGAAGGTACTGTAAAGACCCATACCAGACTGGTGTTGAAGTGTAAAGGAAGGTTCTATAAAGACCCATGCCAGACTGGGGTTGAAGGTACTATAAAGACCCATACCAGACTGGTGTTGAAGGGTACAGGAAGGTTCTATAAAGACCCATACCAGACTGTTGTTGAAGGGTATAGGAAAGTTTTATAAAGACCCACACCAGACTGGTGTTGAAGGATATAGGAAGGATCTATAAAGACCCACACCAGACTGGTGTTGAAGGTACTATAAAGACCCACACCAGACTGGTGTTGAAGGGTACAGGAAGGATCTATAAAGACCCACACCAGACTGGTGTTGAAGGTACTATAAAGACCCACACCAGACTGGTGTTGAAGGGTACAGGAAGGTTTTATAAAGACCCACACCAGACTGGTGTTGAAGGGTACAGGAAGGTTCTATAAAGACCCACACCAGACTGGTGTTGAAGGGTACAGGAAGGTTCTATAAAGACCCACACCAGACTGGTGTTGAAGGCACTGTAAAGACCCATACCAGACTGGTGTTGAAGGTACTGTAAAGACCCATACCAGACTGGTGTTGAAGGGTGCAGGAAGGTTCTATAAAGACCCACACCAGACTGGTGTTGAAGGTATTATAAAGACCCATACCAGACTGGTGTTGAAGGGTACAGGAAGGATCTATAAAGACCCACACCAGACTGGTGTTGAAGGTATTATAAAGACCCACACCAGACTGGTGTTGAAGGTATTATAAAGACCCACACCAGACTGGTGTTGAAGGTATTATAAAGACCCACACCAGACTGGTGTTGAAGGGTATAGGAAGGTTCTATAAAGACCCACACCAGACTGGTGTTGAAGGGTATAGGAAGGTTCTATAAAGACCCATACCAGACTGGTGTTGAAGGTATATAAAGACCCACACCAGACTGGTGTTGAAGGGTATAGGAAGGTTCTATAAAGACCCACACCAGACTGGTGTTGAAGGGTATAGGAAGGTTCTATAAAGACCCATACCAGACTGGTGTTGAAGGTATTATAAAGACCCACACCAGACTGGTGTTGAAGGGTATAGGAAGGTTCTATAAAGACCCACACCAGACTGGTGTTGAAGGGTATAGGAAGGTTCTATAAAGACCCATACCAGACTGGTGTTGAAGGTATTATAAAGACCCACACCAGACTGGTGTTGAAGGTATTATAAAGACCCACACCAGACTGGTGTTGAAGGTATTATAAAGACCCACACCAGACTGGTGTTGAAGGGTACAGGAAGGTTCTGTTAAAAGCATGTAATGAGACAGATTCTTCACGATGTAAATTTATGTTTCTCTTCTGTTTTTGTTCTCACTGTTCTTAAATACTGTTTGAAACAATGAATCATAAATACAAACTTTTTTTTAAAAATGATGTCAAAGATTCAAAAACCCAACTAGTAGAAAGGGTGTTTAGGTGAATCTGCTATTTTGGATGTCAGAGGCCTCTTTCCTCTGTCGCATTTCCCTTTTCCTAACTTCGGGCTGATGACGGAGCCTGATTGTGTTTGTCACTCACCTGTGTGTCACTCACCTGTGTGTCACTCACCTGTGTGTCGCTCACCTGTGTGTCGCTCACCTGTGTGTCGCTCACCTGTGTGTCGCTCACCTGTGTGTCGCTCACCTGTGTGTCGCTCACCTGTGTGTCACTCACCTGTGTGTCGCTCACCTGTGTTTCGCTCACCTGTGTGTCACTCACCTGTGTGTCACTCACCTGTGTGTCACTCACCTGTGTGTCACTCACCTGTGTGTCGCTCACCTGTGTGTCACTCACCTGTGTGTCACTCACCTGTGTGTCGCTCACCTGTGTGTCACTCACCTGTGTGTCACTCACCTGTGTGTCACTCACCTGTGTGTCACTCACCTGTGTGTCGCTCACCTGTGTGTCACTCACCTGTGTGTCACTCACCTGTGTGTCACTCACCTGTGTGTCACTCACCTGTGTGTCGTTCACCTGTGTGTCACTCACCTGTGTGTCACTCACCTGTGTGCACTTTGCTTGTCCTCCTTGTGAATGTGGGGATGTTGACCATGATTGTCCTTTTTATCTGTGAACTACGTTACCCATACTGCACCACAGCCTGTTTCAAAACATATAAGGAATATTTTAGCCTGTTGAATTTCACGGTCTTGGAAATATTATATTGTGCTATTGGGATGTGCTAATAAAGAGATATTTTTTTATACAACATGTTTGTGTTTCTCTTAAAGCATTGTCTCTCTGTCTCTCTCTCTCTCTCATTTAGTTTGTGAGAAAATATTTGAAGGTTTCACGTTGATTTACCACGTACTGTAATGGAAGCTGTGTCGTAACCCTGTGTGAATGAATGGTCACATTATAGTACACAAATGTACTGTACTGTAATGGAAGCTGTGTCCTAACCCTGTGTGAATGAATGGTCACTTTATAGTACACAAATGTGTTGCAATATCCCTTTTTCTTTCTCATCCTGTTATTCATGTAGATTTTCAAGTGTAAAACCATTGTTTTTTTTTCTCACCACCTCTAGTTCTTTCTCATAGAAACGTTATGAGCTGAGTTATTGTATGTTTTACAGACCGGAGGCCTATTGACTCTGGAAATAAACCACTTTACAACGGCAGAGAACGAATGAATGGAGGTAGGATACTCCATCCCTATCTCTCTCTCTCTCTCTCCCTCTGTCTCTGTCTCTCTCTCTCTCTCTCTCTCTCTCTCTCTCTCTCTCTCTCTCTCTCTCTCTCTCTCTGTCTCTCTGTCTCTCTCTCTCTGTCTCTCTGTCTCTCTCTCTCTCTCTCTCTCTCTCTCTCTCTCTCTCTCTCTCTCTGTCTCTGTCTCTCTCTCATTCTCTCTCTCACTGTCTGTCTATCTCCCTCTCTCTCTCTCTCTCTCTTCTCTCTCTCTCTCTCTCTCTCTCTCTCTCTCTCTCTCTCTCTCTCTCTCTCTCTCTCTCTCTCTCGCTGTCTGTCTCCCTCTCTCTGTCTGTCTCTGTCTCTACCCTATACACAACAACAATGTTTCCTCTCCATCAGTAAGGAACAGACTAGATTTACACTTTGTGTGTGTTTGTGTCTGCAAATATGTGTGTGTATGTGTGTATGTGTGTCTGTGTCTGCAAATGTGTGTGTGTGTGTGTTTGTGTCTGTCTATATAAACCACACGCTAGAGGTAATTACAAATAGGTTTGTTAATGTGTCTACATTCACTGCTTTAATTAGCTACAGCCATCCAACCAAGAGACAATGCACTGTCATCCAACCAAATGAACATACACCCTGCATCCCAAATGGCACGCTATTCCGTATGTAGTGAACTACTTTTGCGCGTATGGGCCCTAGAGACAACAACACACTGTTATCCAATCAGAGACAACACATTGTAATCCAACCAGAGACGGTTATCCAGCCAGAGACAACACACTGTTATCCAACCAGAGACTGTTATCCAACCAGAGACTGTTATCCAATCAAAGACAACACGCTGTTATCCAACCAGAGACAACACACTGTTATCCAATCAGAGACTGTTATCCAACCAGAGACTGTTATCCAACCAGAGACTGTTATCCAATCAAAGACAACACGCTGTTATCCAATCAGAGACAACACACTGTTATCCAATCAGAGACAACACACTGTTATCCAATCAGAGACTGTTATCCAATCAGAGACAACACATTGTAATCCAACCAGAGACTGTTATCCAACCAGAGACAACACACTGTTATCCAATCAGAGACTGTTATCCAATCAGAGACTGTTATCCAACCAGAGACAACACACTGTTATCCAACCAGAGACTGTTATCCAATCAGAGACAACACATTGTAATCCAACCAGAGACTGTTATCCAACCAGAGACAACACACTGTTATCCAACCAGAGACTGTTATCCAATCAGAGACAACACACTGTTATCCAACCAGAGACTGTTATCCAACCAGAGACTGTTATCAAATCAGAGACACCACACTGTTATCCAATCGGAGACAACACACTGTTATCCAATCAGAGACAACACACTGTTATCCAACCAGAGAGAACACACTGTTATCCAATCAGAGACTGTTATCCAACCAGAGAATGTTATCCAACCAGAGACTGTTATCCAATCAGAGACAACACGCTGTTATCCAATCAGAGACAACACATTGTAATCCAACCAGAGACAACACACGGTTATCCAACCAGAGACTGTTATCCAATCAGAGACAACACGCTGTTATCCAATCAGAGACAACACATTGTAATCCAACCAGAGACAACACGCTGTTATCCAATCAGAGAAAACACACTGTTATCCAATCAGAGACAACACATTGTTATCCAATCAGAGACAACACACTGTTATCCATCCAGAGCATGCTGACCTGTTCAGTATAGAACTACATTATACTGACCTGTCCAGTAGATAACTACATTAAACTGACCTGTCCAGTAGATAACTACATTATAATGACCTGTCCAGCATATAACTACATTATACTGACCTGTCCAGTATATAACTACATTATACTGACCTGTCCAGTATATAACTACATTATAATGACCTGTCCAGTATATAACTACATAATGCTGACCTGTCCAGTATATAGGTAACTGACCTGTCCTTTATATAGGTAACTGACCTGTCCGTTATATAGGTAACAGACCTGTCCTTTATATATGTAACTGACCTGTCCTTTATATAGGTAACTAACCTGTCCTTTATATAGGTAACTGACCTGTCCAGTATATAGGTAACTGACCTGTCCAGTATATAACTACATTATACTGACCTGTCCAATATATAGGTAACTGACCTGTCCAGCATATAACTACATTATACTGACCTGTCAAGTATATAGGTAACTGACCTGTCCTTTATATAGGTAACTGACCTGTCCGTTATATAGGTAACTGACCTGTCCTTTATATAGGTAACTGACCTTTCCTTTATATAGGTAACTGACCTGTCCTTTATATAGGTAACTGACTTGTCCTTTATATAGGTAACTGACCTGTCCAGTATATAGGTAACTGACCTGTCCTTTATATAGGTAACTGACCTGTCCTTTATATGGGTAACTGACTTGTCCTTTATATAGGTAACTAACCTGTCCAGTATATAGGTAACTGACCTGTCCTTTATATAGGTAACTGACCTGTCCTTTATATGGGTAACTGACTTGTCCTTTATATAGGGAACTGACTTGTCCTTTATATAGGTAACTGACCTGTCCAGTATATAGGTAACTGACCTGTCCAGTATATAGGTAACTGACCTGTCCTTTATATAGGTAACTGACCTGTCCTTTATATGGGTAACTGACCTGTCCAGTATATAGGGAACTGACTTGTCCTTTATATAGGTACCTATATAAATGCAAATGAAGTACTTAAAAATCATACAATGTGATTTTCTAGATTTTTGTTTTAGATTCCGTCTCTCACAGTTGAAGTGTACCTATGATAAAAATTACAGACCTCTACATGCTTTGTAAGTAGGAACACCTGCAAAATCGGCAGTGTATCAAATACTTGTTCTCCCCACTGTAGGTAACTGACTTGTCCAGTATATAGGTATATATACATGTGACCTTTTCCATATATGAACGTCCTCATGTCAAAAAGGTTTCTAATTTGATCTGAATGATTGTTCCTCCTCTGTGTCTCCTCGTCAGGTTTCCCGTTCCCAGAGTGGAGTACCCCTGGCCCGTCCATGGACCCCCCTGTGACACGTGTCTCTGAGAAGGACAACTCGTGGCTGTACACCCTGGATCCTATCCTGGTCACCATCATCGTCATGTCTTCCCTGGGCGTGCTGCTAGGGGCGGTGTGTGGCGGCCTGCTGCTCTACTGCACCTGCTACTACAGCGGCCTGTCGTCACGGAGCTCCACCACATTGGAGAACTACAACTTTGAGCTGTACGACGGGATCAAACACAAGGTGAAGATCAACCAGCAACGCTGCTGCTCCGAGGCCTAGGGCTGTTTAAGGCGCTGGGAGGTCTTGTGCTTCAAGCCCTAAGGCTTTCCCAACTCAAGGACCTTAACTTAAAGCGTGACGAACAGAGAGACACACGCTAAACCCTTTTCCCCTCCTCTCGGGGGTCTCTTCTCTGCCTGCAGGAGAGACCCTGATCAATCAAAGCTTGTGAATGAACCACACTTACCTGCCATGATGCCACACGTACTGGCCACTGGATCACAGCAGTCTGGGCCTGGACCAGAACCCCTACTGTCAGCCTGGGTTTGGACCCTAAACCCCTACTGCAGCAGTCTGGGCCTGGACCAGAACCCCTACTGTCAGTCTGGGGTTGCACCCTAAACCCCTACTGCAGCAGTCTGGGCCTGGACCAGAACCCCTACTGTCAGTCTGGGGTTGCACCCTAAACCCCTACTGCAGCAGACTGGGACTGGACCCAAAAACCCGTCTAGGACCGAACCTCTCAGAGCTGTCATGTAGCCAGTGGACCATTCAGTGGGTGCTGAACAATATCAAAACATATCAATCTAATGCCTATCCCAAAAAAAAGATGAAAAGAAAATGAATCTAGATTTGTAAAGAAGAAAAGAAGAAGACATTTTGTTGTTTGTGTTTTTGGTTCTGATGGACGTTAGAATATGAGTGGAATTATTGCCAGGAAGGTTTTTTAGAATGTGATTCTAGCTTGTAAGACAGCTCTCGGCTTGCTCTCGCCTGCCTGCATTATGTGAAAACAGTGGCATAGAGTATCGTGGACAGTTTTTTAAGTTCAGTTGAAGAACATGTGTCTTTATTATGATCAGCTTCAGTTGTATCGCTCTGTAGACCAATCCCTCGTTCTCATTTTTAGACTTCAGTGTGTCAATAGTTGAACTTTTTTTTTTTGCCTTTCGCCTCAGTTCAGTTGAGTTGAGTTCATCTGTTATGGCGTGTTTCTGTTTTTCCAGACTGTTCCTTTAAAAAGGAAGACGAAGAGAAAGAAAGAAAAGACAACTTCATCTAACATGACATGAGACGTTCGTTAAGTTACTTAAAGTTGGAAGGAGTATCATGATTGTCTCTTGCTTTTTTTGCCTGTGTGATGATCTATAACACATGGTGTGTTGCGCTGTGTGAAACATTATGATTGTTTTATTGCACCCTATGGATTGCTGAGAGAGAGAGAGACACAGCTATAGTTCACAGAGATCAGGAGTGTGAGAAGAGAAATAACTCTCACCAGCAGAGAGAGAGAGAGACAGAGACAGAAAGAGACAGAGAGAGAGACAGAGAGACAGAAAGAGAGACAGAGCGAGAGAAAGAGAATCCTATCATCTTTCCAGACTACTTTAACTCCACACTTCCCTAAAGAAGAAAGCTCTCAAAGAAAACAAAAGAAAGGACACACAATTGAGCCTTAAGCTAACTGTTATTGGAAGAGAGCCATGCGTAGGGAAGCTAGCGACAGATCGATCTATCCTGGAGTAGAGAGACAGAGAGCCATGCGTAGGGAAGCTAGCGACAGATCAATCTATCCTGGAGTAGAGAGACAGAGAGCCATGCGTAGGGAAGCTAGCGACAGATCAATCTATCCTGGAGTAGAGAGACAGAGAGCCATGCGTAGAGACGCTAGCGACAGATCGATCTATCCTGGAGTAGAGAGACAGAGAGCCATGCGTAGAGACGCTAGCGACAGATCAATCTATCCTGGAGTAGAGAGACAGAGAGCCATGCGTAGGGAAGCTAGCGACGGATCGATCTATCCTGGAGTAGAGAGACAGAGAGCCATGCGTAGAGACGCTAGCGACAGATCGATCTATCCTGGAGTAGAGAGACAGAGAGCCATGCGTAGAGACGCTAGCGACAGATCGATCTATCCTGGAGTAGAGAGACAGAGAGCCATGTGTAGGGAAGCTAGCGACAGATCGATCTATCCTGGAGTAGAGAGACAGAGAGCCATGCGTAGGGAAGCTAGCGACAGATCGATCTATCCTGGAGTAGAGAGACAGAGAGCCATGCGTAGAGACGCTAGCGACAGATCGATCTATCCTGGAGTAGAGAGACAGAGAGCCATGCGTAGAGACGCTAGCGACAGATTGATCTATCCTGGAGTAGAGAGACAGAGAGCCATGCGTAGAGACGCTAGCGACAGATCGATCTATCCTGGAGTAGAGAGACAGAGAGCCATGCGTAGAGACGCTAGCGACAGATCGATCTATCCTGGAGTAGAGAAACAGAGAGCCATGCGTAGAGACGCTAGCGACAGATCGATCTATCCTGGAGTAGAGAGACAGAGAGCCATGCGTAGAGACGCTAGCGACAGATCGATCTATCCTGGAGTAGAGAGACAGAGAGCCATGCGTAGAGACGCTAGCGACAGATCGATCTATCCTGGAGTAGAGAGACAGAGAGCCATGTGTAGGGAAGCTAGCGACAGATCGATCTATCCTGGAGTAGAGAGACAGAGAGCCATGCGTAGAGACGCTAGCGACAGATTGATCTATCCTGGAGTAGAGAGACAGAGAGCCATGCGTAGAGACGCTAGCGACAGATCGATCTATCCTGGAGTAGAGAGACAGAGAGCCATGCGTAGAGACGCTAGCGACAGATCGATCTATCCTGGAGTAGAGAAACAGAGAGCCATGCGTAGAGACGCTAGCGACAGATCGATCTATCCTGGAGTAGAGAGACAGAGAGCCATGCGTAGAGACGCTAGCGACAGATCGATCTATCCTGGAGTAGAGAGACAGAGAGCCATGCGTAGAGACGCTAGCGACAGATCGATCTATCCTGGAGTAGAGAGACAGAGAGCCATGTGTAGGGAAGCTAGCGACAGATCGATCTATCCTGGAGTAGAGAGACAGAGAGCCATGCGTAGAGACGCTAGCGACAGATCGATCTATCCTGGAGTAGAGAGACAGAGAGCCATGTGTAGGGAAGCTAGCGACAGATCGATCTATCCTGGAGTAGAGAGACAGAGAGCCATGCGTAGGGAAGCTAGCGACGGATCGATCTATCCTGGAGTAGAGAGACAGAGAGCCATGCGTAGAGACGCTAGCGACAGATCGATCTATCCTGGAGTAGAGAGACAGAGAGCCATGCGTAGAGACGCTAGCGACAGATCGATCTATCCTGGAGTAGAGAGACAGAGAGCCATGCGTAGAGACGCTAGCGACAGATCGATCTATCCTGGAGTAGAGAGACAGAGAGCCATGCGTAGAGACGCTAGCGACAGATCGATCTATCCTGGAGTAGAGAGACAGAGAGCCATGCGTAGAGACGCTAGCGACAGATCGATCTATCCTGGAGTAGAGAAACAGAGAGCCATGCGTAGAGACGCTAGCGACAGATCGATCTATCCTGGAGTAGAGAGACAGAGAGCCATGCGTAGAGACGCTAGCGACAGATCGATCTATCCTGGAGTAGAGAGACAGAGAGCCATGCGTAGAGACGCTAGCGACAGATCGATCTATCCTGGAGTAGAGAGACAGAGAGCCATGTGTAGGGAAGCTAGCGACAGATCGATCTATCCTGGAGTAGAGAGACAGAGAGCCATGCGTAGAGACGCTAGCGACAGATCGATCTATCCTGGAGTAGAGAGACAGAGAGCCATGCGTAGGGAAGCTAGCGACAGATCGATCTATCCTGGAGTAGAGAGACAGAGAGCCATGCGTAGAGACGCTAGCGACAGATCGATCTATCCTGGAGTAGAGAGACAGAGAGCCATGCGTAGAGACGCTAGCGACAGATCGATCTATCCTGGAGTAGAGAGACAGAGAGCCATGCGTAGAGACGCTAGCGACAGATCGATCTATCCTGGAGTAGAGAGACAGAGAGCCATGTGTAGGGAAGCTAGCGACAGATCGATCTATCCTGGAGTAGAGAGACAGAGAGCCATGCGTAGAGACGCTAGCGACAGATCGATCTATCCTGGAGTAGAGAGACAGAGAGCCATGTGTAGGGAAGCTAGCGACAGATCGATCTATCCTGGAGTAGAGAGACAGAGAGCCATGCGTAGAGACGCTAGCGACAGATCGATCTATCCTGGAGTAGAGAGACAGAGAGCCATGTGTAGGGAAGCTAGCGACAGATCGATCTATCCTGGAGTAGAGAGACAGAGAGCCATGCGTAGAGACGCTAGCGACAGATCAATCTATCCTGGAGTAGAGAGACAGAGAGCCATGCGTAGAGACGCTAGCGACAGATCGATCTATCCTGGAGTAGAGAGACAGAGAGCCATGCGTAGAGACGCTAGCGACAGATCGATCTGGCGAGAGACAGAAAACCACCACTGGGGCCTTTGGGGACCTGACCGTATGCTAGTTTCTACATTCAGATTTTTTTTAAATATTCACTCCACTTTTCTGTTCTCTTCTTTTAATGTTACATGAGAACGAGTGTTAACCATAACCAGAGACATGTTTTTGTGTCAGGGTTGAGTTTAAAAAGAATAAAACATCTGAAATCTGGGTTGAGTTTTAGAATCGGTTTGGCCTCAAGCAAAGAGAAAAGAGGAAAGAGAGAGAGAGAGAGACTGTATGTCTCTTCCTCCATAGTTCAGTCCAGGAAGACTGCACCTCAGTGGGCCAAGCAGAACGTGGGATCGAGGTAGGAATTGAGGGAGCGAGGGAAGGAGGGAGGGAAGGAGAGAGGTAGGAAGGGAGTAAGGGAGGGAGAGAGAGAAAGGGAAGGAAGGAAGGGGGAAGGGAAGAAAGGAGGGAAAGGAGGGAGGGAGGCTGATTAGGAAGTGCTGAAAGGAGTGAGGGATGAGAAGAACTCAGCTTCCAGGGTGAAGGGATGGAGGATGGGAGGATGGGGCAGAGGACGGCAGAGGGCTGGGTGAAGGGAGGGAGGATGGGAGGATGGGGCAGAGGATGGCAGAGGGCTGGGTGAAGGGATGGAGGATGGGGCAGAGGGCTGGGTGAAGGGATGGAGGATGGGAAGATGGGGCAGAGGACGACAGAGGGCTGGGTGAAGGGAGGATGGGGCAGAGGACAGCAGAGGGCTGGGTGAAGGGAGGATGGGGCAGAGGACGGCAGAGGGCTGGGTGAAGGGAGGGAGGATGGGAGGATGGGGCAGAGGACGGCAGAGGGCTGGGTGAAGGGAGGGAGGATGGCAGAGGGCTGGAGATGGTGGTACATCCAGCTCCTTTTTCATTGGACTCTGTTGACTCTTTTCCAAGTGCCTTGGATCTCTCTTTCTAGGCCTGATTGAACTTTTCTAGGGAGCTGAGACATACATGCATCCCAAATGGAACCCTATTCCCTATTTAGTGCACTACTTTTGACCAGGGCCCATAGGGCTCTGTAATGCACGAGTGGTCAAGAGTAGTGCACTATATAGGGAATAGGGTGCAATGTGGGATGGGCCGTAGTATTACCTCTTCTGTCTGGGATGAGGGGGTGAGGCAGACATCTCTCTCTAACGGAGATCCTGTCACTGGTAACAGATTACTCTCCACTGTTGTTTGTAAGACTTTGTACAGAGATGTCGTTTTTTTTATTGCTATTATTATTTAATAAAGGATGAATAATATGGTTAGTGTTTGTGTTGTTGTCGTGGTGATCTTATCTGTTTCTAAGACAACACATTCACACACACACACACTCCTGATGTTACTAAGACAACACATACACACACACACACACTCCTGATGTTACTAAGACAACACACACATACACACTCCTGATGTTTCTAAGACAACACATACACACACACACACACACACTCCTGATGTTTCTAAGACAACATACACACACACACTCCTGATGTTTCTAAGACAACATACACACACACATACTCCTGATGTTTCTAAGACAACATACACACACACACTCCTGATGTTTCTAAGACAACATATACACACACTCCTGATGTTTCTAAGACAACATACACACACACACTCCTGATGTTTCTAAGTCATCATACACACATACACACACTCCTGATGTTACTAAGACAACATAAATACACACACTCCTGATGTTTCAAAGACAACATACACACACACACACACACACACTCCTGATGTTTCTAAGACAACATACACACACACACTTGATGTTTCTAAGACACCATACACACACACACTCCTGATGTTTCTAAGTCATCATACACACATACACACACTCCTGATGTTACTAAGACAACATACACACACACACACACACACTCCTGATGTTTCTAAGACAACATACACACACACACTCCTGATGTTTCTAAGTCATCATACACACATACACACACTCCTGATGTTACTAAGACAACATAAATACACACACTCCTGATGTTTCAAAGACAACATACACACACACACACACACACACTCCTGATGTTTCTAAGACAACATACACACACACACTTGATGTTTCTAAGACACCATACACACACACACTCCTGATGTTTCTAAGACATGGTGGGAGTGTATCTCTACTCTGACACTCCTTTCATGTTCATTCCCTTTCCCTCCTCGGTGGTGTGTGTGTATGTATGTGGGGGGCTGTGTGTGAGTGTGTGCCCCCCCCCACACACACAGTTGTATACACACACCATGCCAACCACACTCTCTCCCCTGAGTGAGGTGCGAAGGAGGGGGGCCTCTTTTAGCCAGTACCTAAATTGAGGGGGGGGGCCTCTAATAGCCAGTACCTTAGATTAAGAGGAGGGGGGGCCCCTAATAGCCAATACCTTAGATTAAGAGGAGGGGGGGGGGCTTTATTAGCCATTACCTTAGATTAAGAGGGGGGGGGGGGTCTCTATTAGCCAGTACCTACATTGAGGAGGGGGAACTCTATTAGCCAGTACCTTAGATTAAGAGGAGGAAGGGGGGCCCTCTATTAGCCAGTACCTAAATTGAGGACGGGGGCCTCTATTAGCTAGTACCTTAGTTTAGGAGGAAGGAGGAGGGGGGGCTCTGTTAGCCAGTATGTTACCTTAGGAGGGGCAGAGGGGCGCTCTATTAGCATGGACCTTAGATTAAGAGGAGGAGGGGGCCCTCTATTAGCCAGTACCTTAGATTAAGAGGAGGGGGGTCTCAATTAGCCAGTACCTTAGATTAAGAGGAGGGGGCCCTCAATTAGCCAGTACCTTAGATTAAGAGGAGGGGGCCCTCTATTAGCCAGTACCTTAGATTAAGAGGAGGGAGGGGCCCTCTATTAGCCAGTACCTTAGATTAAGAGGAGGAGGAGGGGGGTCTCAATTAGCCAGTACCTTAGATTAAGAGGAGGAGGAGGGGGTCTCAATTAGCCAGTACCTTAGATTAAGAGGAGGTAGGGGCCCTCTAATAGCCAGTACCTTAGATTAAGAGGAGGAGGAGGGGGGTCTCTATTAGCCAGTACCTTAGATTAAGGGGAGGGGGCCCTCTATTAGCCAGTACCTTATATTAAGAGGAGGGGAGTCTCTATTAGCCAGTACCTTAGATTAAGAGGAGGAGGGGGGCCTCTATTAGCCAGTACCTTAGATTAAGAGGAGGAGGGGGCCTCTATTAGCCAGTACCTTAGATTAAGGGGAGGGGGGGGCTTTAATAGCCAGTACCTTAGATCAAGAGGAGGAGGAGGAGGCCCTCTATTAGCCAATACCTTATATTAAGAGGAGGAGGGGAGGGGGGGGGGGGGGGGGGGGGGCTATATTAGCCAGTACCTTAGATTAAGAGGAAGAGGCCCTCTATTAACCAGTACCTTAGTTCAGGAGGTGGAGGGGGGCCTCTATTAGCCAGTACCTTAGTTCAGGAGAAGGGGTCTCTATTAGCCAGTACCTTAGTTCAGGAGGAGGGGAGTCTCTATTAGCCTGTACCTTAGTTCAGGAGGAGGGGGGCCTCTATTAGCCAGTACCTTAGTTCTGGAGGAGAAGGGGGGCCTCTATTAGCCAGTACCTTAGTTCAGGAGGAGGGGGGGTCTCTATTAGCCAGTACCTTAGTTCAGGAGGAGGAGGGGGGCCAATATTAGCTAGTACCTTAGTTCAGGAGGAGGAGGGGGGCCTCTATTAGCCAGTACCTTAGTTCAGGAGGAGGAGGGAGGCCTCTATTAGCCAGTACCTTAGTTCAGGAGGAGGGGGGCCTCTATTAGCCAGTACCTTAGTTCAGGAGGAGCGGGGCCTCTATTAGCCAGTACCTTAGTTCAGGAGGAGAAGGGGTCTCTATTAGCCAGTACCTTAGTTCAGGAGGAGGGAGGCCTCTATTAGCCAGTACCTTAGTTCAGGAGGAGGGGGGCCTCTATTAGCCAGTACCTTAGTTCAGGAGGAGGAGGGGGGCCAATATTAGCCAGTACCTTAGTTCAGGAGGAGGAGGGGGGCCTCTATTAGCCAGTACCTTAGTTCAGGAGGAGGAGGGAGGCCTCTATTAGCCAGTACCTTAGTTCAGGAGGAGGGGGGCCTCTATTAGCCAGTACCTTAGTTCAGGAGGAGCGGGGCCTCTATTAGCCAGTACCTTAGTTCAGGAGGAGAAGGGGTCTCTATTAGCCAGTACCTTAGTTCAGGAGGAGGGAGGCCTCTATTAGCCAGTACCTTAGTTCAGGAGGAGGGGGGCCTCTATTAGCCAGTACCTTAGTTCAGGAGGAGGGGGGCCTCTATTAGCCAGTACCTTAGTTCAGGAGGAGGGGGGCCTCTATTAGCCAGTACCTTAGTTCAGGAGGAGCGGGGCCTCTATTAGCCAGTACCTTAGTTCAGGAGGAGAAGGGGTCTCTATTAGCCAGTACCTTAGTTCAGGAGGAGGGAGGCCTCTATTAGCCAGTACCTTAGTTCAGGAGGAGGGGGGCCTCTATTAGCCAGTACCTTAGTTCAGGAGGAGGGGGGCCTCTATTAGCCAGTACCTTAGTTCAGGAGGAGGGGGGCCTCTATTAGCCAGTACCTTAGTTCAGGTGGAGGAGGGGGGCCTCTATTAGCCAGTACCTTAGTTCAGGAGGAGGAGGGGGGCCTCTATTAGCCAGTACCTTAGTTCAGGTGGAGGAGGGGGGCCTCTATTAGCCAGTACCTTAGTTCAGGTGGAGGAGGGGGGCCTCTATTAGCCAGTACCTTAGTTCAGGAGGAGGAGGGGGGTCTCTATTAGCCAGTACCTTAGTTCAGGAGGAGGGGGGCCTCTATTAGCCAGTACCTTAGTTCAGGAGGAGGAGGGGGGCCTCTATTAGCCAGTACCTTAGTTCAGGTGGAGGAGGGGGGCCTCTATTAGCCAGTACCTTAGTTCAGGAGGAGGAGGGGGCCTCTATTAGCCAGTACCTTAGTTCAGGAGGAGGGGGGCCTCTATTAGCCAGTACCTTAGTTCAGGAGGAGGAGGGGGTCTCTATTAGCCAGTACCTTAGTTCAGGAGGAGGGGGGCCTCTATTAGCCAGTACCTTAGTTCAGGAGGAGGAGGGGGGTCTCTATTAGCCAGTACCTTAGTTCAGGAGGAGGAGGGGGTCTCTATTAGCCAGTACCTTAGTTCAGGAGGAGGGGGGCCTCTATTAGCCAGTACCTTAGTTCAGGAGGAGGAGGGGGGTCTCTATTAGCCAGTATCTTAGTTCAGGAGGAGGAGGGGGCCTCTATTAGCCAGTACCTTAGTTCAGGAGGAGGGGGGTCTCTATTAGCCAGTACCTTAGTTCAGGAGGAGGGGGGCCTCTATTAGCCAGTACCTTAGTTCAGGAGGAGGAGGGGGGCTCTATTAGCCAGTACCTTAGTTCAGGAGGAGGAGGGGGGCCTCTATTAGCCAGTACCTTAGTTCAGGAGGAGGGGGGCCTCTATTAGCCAGTACCTTAGTTCAGGTGGAGGAGGGGGGCCTCTATTAGCCAGTACCTTAGTTCAGGAGGAGGAGGGGGGCCTCTATTAGCCAGTACCTTAGTTCAGAAGGAGGAGGGGGGCCTCTATTAGCCAGTACCTTAGTTTAGGAGCGGGGACAGGGGGGGGGGGCTCATTACATCTAAAGCTTTGAAGTACCCTGCTGTCGGCCCCGTTAAATTCGCCTGACGCCCACCAACTCCCCCGTTTGCCCCCCCCGGCAGCACCCCAACTCAACGTGTCTCCAGCCAAGCCAATGCTGCTCAGATCAGCCATTTGTTTACCTCTCTCTGCCCTCCTTTCTTTCTTTCTCTCCAGCTCATCTGTTTGAACAGTTCAGCAAGAACAGCCAAACAGACGGGAACCCTCCTCCTATTCTGAGTTTTTATTCTTTCTCTTTATAATCTATTAATAAATAAAGTGGTGGAGGTATGGCATATGGGCTCAATGAAAACGACGGGGAGATCTGTGCTCCAAACACACTTCACTCAGCACATTTATTATACAACATCTGGGAAGGTTGGAATACACAGCAAAATATAGAGCAGTAGGAGGAGCCAGACTGAGATTCATAGACAAGAGATAAGAGGCATCACTCAGAGACGGTCTGGCCTGCCTGCAATTCAACGAGACTGACAGCCTTGTGGTCCTCTGTAGCTCAGTGCTAAGATAGTCGCGGGTTTGATTCCCGGGGCAATGTACACATAAACAATTACGCACGCAAGACTTTTTGGAAAGGTGGCATCCTATGATGGTGCCCCGTTGAAAGTCACTGAGCTGTCGACTGTGTGCTCGATTTTATACACCTGTCAGCAATGGCTGTGGCTGAAATAGCCGAATCCACTCATTTGAAGGGGTGTCCACATACTTTAGGATATGTAGTTTATGCCGTGTAATGTCCCATTTACAATTAGTTGATTGTTGAAGACATGAGACATTTGACAGAGACATACTCTCACTCTCTTGTTCCTCACCAACTCAAAACCACACAGAAAAGTAACTGTCTGTCTAGTAGTCCGTCATGATGAGGATAGATCAGTGTGTCTGATAACCCCTCATTTAACACAGCAGGTGGGATGATGAACTTCTCTCTCTTTCTCTCTCTCCCACCTCTCTCTCTCTCCCACCTCCATCTCTCTTTCTCTCTCTCTCTCTCTCTCTCTCTCTCTCTCTCTCTCTCTCTCCCACCTCCCTCTCTCTCTCTCTCTCTCTCTCTCTCTCTCTCTCTCTCTCTCTCTCCCACCCCTCTCTGAATTTCAATCTCTCTCTCTCTCTCTCTCTCTCTCTCTCTCTCTCTCTCTCTCTCTCTCTCTCTCCTCTCTATTCTACTCACTCTCTCTCTCTCTCTGTCTCTCTCTCTCTCTCTCTCTCTCTCTCTCTCTCTCCCACCCCTCTCTCTCTCTCTCTCTCTTCCACTCTCTCTTTTTCTCTCAGTCTGGTGAAGGTTTGTGTGTGTGTGTGTGTGTGTTTATGTGGAGACTACAGGAGTGTTTAACAGCTGGCCAGTAAATCCCTCAACCAGAGGAGGAGGTCTGATGTTGAGGGGCTTAGAGGACCCTGCAGAGCCCCCAGCTCTGTCTGACACACACACACACACACACACCACATGAGGCTGGTGGCACCATAATTGGGTAGGACTGGCTCGTGGTTATGAACAGAGTGTACATCAAACAGATGGTTTCCTTTTCCGCACAAACACACGCATGTACAGACGCGCGCACACACACACGCATGTACAGATGCGCACACACACACACACACACACGCATGTACAGACGCGCGCACACACACACACACACACCCACACACCCACACACCCACACGTGAACAATCATCTGTCAATCTCCATCTGTGAATCAATAATGAACCCAACTTCCACCAATCCATTACCCCACCTCACACACACAGCCCTGTTGCCACCAATCCATTACCCTACCTCACACACAGCCCTGTTGCTCCCAATCCATTACCCCACCTCACACACACAGTCCTGTTGCCACCAATCCATTACCCCACCTCACACACAGCCCTGTTGCCACCAATCCATTACCCCACCTCACACACAGCCCTGTTGCCACCAATCCATTACCCCACCTCACACACAGCCCTGTTGCCACCAATCCATTACCCCACCTCACACACACAGCCCTGTTGCCACCAATCCATTACCCCACCTCACACACAGCCCTGTTGACACCAATCCATTACCCCACCTCACACACACAGCCCTGTTGCCACCAATCCATTACCCCATCTCACACACAGCCCATTACCCCACCTCACACACACAGCCCTGTTGCCACCAATCCATTACCCCACCTCACACACACAGCCCTGTTGCCACCAATCCATTACCATACCTCACACACAGCCCATTACCCCACCTCACACACACAGCCCTCTTGCCACCAATCCATTACCCCACCTCACACACAGCCCTGTTGCCACCAATCCATTACCCCACCTCACACACTGCCCTGTTGCCACCAAAACATGTATTGTGTAACATGATGTCCTATGAGTGTCATCTGATGAAGATCATCAAAGGTTAGTGATTCATTTTATCTCTATTTCTGCTTTCTGTGACTCCTCTCTTTGGCTGGAAAAATGGCTGTGTTATTCTGTGAATAGGCACGCACCTAACACAATCACATTCGTCGTAAAGCCTTTTTGAAATCGGACACTGTGGGTGGGGTTAACAAGAAGTGTATCTTTAAAATGGTCTGAAATACATGCGCCAAACTCTGCACTTTCACTGGCTGTTGTCATAACGATCCCGTTAACGGGATCTCAGCCATAAGAAGATTTATAAAATCGAACAACATTTCTTGTTTTGGGGGGGGGGGGTTAATTCATTTTGACCAGCCCATTTCAACTAAATATATTGTCCAGCTCATCTGCCATCTGCCATTTGCCAGAATTTCCAGATGTCCAAACCGCCCCTCAATCCAAACCCTGCGATATTCATAGCTTTTAGGGCCATTGGACATGCATATAACTTTTCTCTTCTAGGGGAAGTGAGTCCGTTCCACAATGTCAGACAAGACAATTATTTAATCA
>NC_034199.2:49257624-49320124 GCF_002021735.2 Oncorhynchus kisutch
ACACACACACACACACACACCACTGTGTTGAGGTCTGAAACGGCATCAGACTCAATGGAGATTAACAATACACACCGTCCTGACCCCCGGTGTGTGCGTGTGTACAGACTGGACTCAGTGAACAGTCATTTGGTATTGTGTGTGTGTGTGTGTATGCATGTGTGTGTGCGTGTGCTTGTGCGTGTGTGCGTGTGCGTGTGTGTGTGTGTGTGTGTGCGTGTGTGTGTGTGTGTAAAGGAAGGGAGAACAGGGGAGAGGCACACCGACAGAGCAGATTTTTTTTAGGCATGATCGGCTGGCAAGAATATATATATTTTTTTACTCTGCCCCTCCAAGCTACCCGCCCCTCTTTCTCCTCGCTCCATATTTCCATATTTCTCCTCGCTCCATATAAGTCCCTATGGGGTTCAATTCTTGGACCGACTCTCTTCTCTGTATAAATCAATGATGTCGCTCTTGCTGCTGGTGATTCTCTGATCCACCTCTACGCAGACGACACCATTCTGTATACTTCTGGCCCTTCTTTGGACACTGTGTTAACTAACCTCCAGACGAGCTTCAATGCCATACAACTCTCCTTCCGTGGCCTCCAACTGCTCTTAAATACAAGTAAAACTAAATGCATGCTCTTCAACCGATCGCTGCCTGCACCTGCCCGCCTGTCCAACATCACTAGTCTGGATGGTTATGACAACTACAAATACCTAGGTGTCTGGTTAGACTGTAAACTCTCCTTCCAGACCCACATCAAACATCTCCAATCCAAAGTTAAATCTAGAATTGGCTTCCTATTTCACAACAAAGCATCCTTCACTCAAGCTGCCATCCGGCGCCGACAGAGATGGCCGCCTCGCTTCGCGTTCCTAGGAAACTATGCAGTTTTTTGTTTTTTTACGTGTTATTTCTTACACTAGTACCCCAGGTCATCTTAGGTTTCATCACATACAGCCGAGAAGAACTACTGAATATAAGATCAGCGTCAACTCACCACCAGTACGACCAAGAATATGTTTTTCGCGATGCGGATCCTGTGTTCTGCCTTACAACCAGCGCCACGGGATGGTTCCCATGCAGCGACCCAAAAAAACGACTCTGAAAAAGAGGGAAACGAAGCGGTCTTCTGGTCAGACTCCGGAGACGGGCACATCGTGCACCACTCCCTAGCATTCTTCTTGCCAATGTCCAGTCTCTTGACAACAAGGTTGATGAAATCCGAGCAAGGGTAGCATTCCAGAGGGACATCAGAGACTGTAACGTTCTCTGTTTCACGGAAACGTGGCTCACTGGAGAGACGCAATCCGAAGCGGTGCAGCCAGCGGGTTTCTCCACGCATCGCGCGGACAGAAACGAACATCTTTCTGGTAAGAAGAGGGGCGGGGGCGTATGCCTTATGGCCAACGTGACATGGTGTGATGAAAGAAACATACAGGAACTCAAATCCTTCTGTTCACCTGATTTAGAATTCCTCACAATCAAATGTAGACCGCATTATCTACCAAGAGAATTCTCTTCGATTATAATCACAGCCGTATATATCCCCCCCCAAGCAGACACATCGATGGCTCTGAACGAACTTTATTTAACTCTCTGCAAACTGGAAACGATTTATCCGGAGGCTGCATTCATTGTAGCTGGGGATTTTAACAAGGCTAATCTGAAAACAAGACTCCCTAAATTTTATCAGCATATCGATTGCGCAACCAGGGGTGGAAAGACCCTGGATCATTGTTACTCTAACTTCCGCGACGCATATAAGGCCCTGCCCCGCCCCCCTTTCGGAAAAGCTGACCACGACTCCATTTTGTTGATCCCTGCCTACAGACAGAAACTAAAACAAGAAGCTCCCACGCTGAGGTCTGTCCAACGCTGGTCCGACCAAGCTGACTCCACACTCCAAGACTGCTTCCATCACGTGGACTGGGAGATGTTTCGTATTGCGTCAGCCAACAACATTGACGAATACGCTGATTCGGTGTGCGAGTTCATTAGAACGTGCGTTGAAGATGTCGTTCCCATAGCAACGATTAAAACATTCCCCAACCAGAAACCGTGGATTGATGGCAGCATTCGTGTGGAACTGAAGGCGTGAACCACTGCTTTTAATCAGGGCAAGGTGTCTGGTAACATGACTGAATACAAACAGTGCAGCTATTCCCTCCGCAAGGCTATCAAACAAGCTAAGCGCCAGTACAGAGACAAAGTAAAATCTCAATTCAACGGCTCAGACACAAGAGGCATGTGGCAGGGTCTACAGTCAATCACGGACTACAGGAAGAAACCCAGCCCAGTCACGGACCAGGATGTCTTGCTCCCAGGCAGACTAAACAACTTTTTTGCCCGCTTTGAGGACAATACAGTGCCACTGACACGGCCTGCAACGAAAACATGCGGTCTCTCCTTCACTGCAGCCGAAGTGAGTAAGACATTTAAACGTGTTAACCCTCGCAAGGCTGCAGGCCCAGACGGCATCCCCAGCCGCGCCCTCAGAGCATGCGCAGACCAGCTGGCCGGTGTGTTTACGGACATATTCAACCAATCCCTATACCAGTCTGCTGTTCCCACATGCTTCAAGAGGGCCACCATTGTTCCTGTTCCCAAGAAAGCTAAGGTAACTGAGCTAAACGACTACCGCCCCGTAGCACTCACATCCGTCATCATGAAGTGCTTTGAGAGACTAGTCAAGGACCATATCACCTCCACCCTACCTGACACCCTTGACCCTCTCCAATTTGCTTACCGCCCAAATAGGTCCACAGACGATGCAATCTCAACCACACTGCACACTGCCCTAACCCATCTGGACAAGAGGAATACCTATGTGAGAATGCTGTTCATCGACTACAGCTCGGCATTCAACACCATAGTACCCTCCAAGCTCATCATCAAGCTCGAGACCCTGGGTCTCGACCCCGCCCTGTGCAACTGGGTACTGGACTTCCTGACGGGCCGCCCCCAGGTGGTGAGGGTAGGCAACAACATCTCCTCCCCGCTGATCCTCAACACTGGGGCCCCACAAGGGTGCGTTCTGAGCCCTCTCCTGTACTCCCTGTTCACCCACGACTGCGTGGTCACGCACGCCTCCAACTCAATCATCAAGTTTGCGGACGACACAACAGTGGTAGGCTTGATTACCAACAACGACGAGACGGCCTACAGGGAGGAGGTGAGGGCCCTCGGAGTGTGGTGTCAGGAAAATAACCTCACACTCAACGTCAACAAAACTAAGGAGATGATTGTGGACTTCAGGAAACAGCAGAGGGAACACCCCCCCATCCACATCGATGGAACAGTAGTGGAGAGGGTAGCAAGTTTTAAGTTCCTCGGCATACACATCACAGACAAACTGAATTGGTCCACTCACACAGAAAGCATCGTGGAGAAGGCGCAGCAGCGCCTCTTCAACCTCAGGAGGCTGAAGAAATTCGGCTTGTCACCAAAAGCACTCACAAACTTCTACAGATGCACAATCGAGAGCATCCTGGCGGGCTGTATCACCGCCTGGTATGGCAACTGCACCGCCCTCAACCGTAAGGCTCTCCAGAGGGTAGTGAGGTCTGCACAACGCATCACCGGGGGCAAACTACCTGCCCTCCAGGACACCTACACCACCCGATGCTACAGGAAGGCCATAAAGATCATCAAGGACATCAACCACCCGAGCCACTGCCTGTTCACCCCGCTGTCATCCAGAAGGCGAGGTCAGTACAGGTGCATCAAAGCTGGGACCGAGAGACTGAAAAACAGCTTCTATCTCAAGGCCATCAGACTGTTAAACAGCCACCACTAACATTGAGTGGCTACTGCCAACACACTGTCAATGCCACTGACTCTACTCCAGCCACTTTAATCATGGGAATTGATGGGAAATGATGTAAATATATCACTAGCCACTTTAAACAATGCTACCTTATATAATGTTACTTACCCTACATTATTCATCTCATATGCATACGTAGATACTGTACTCTATATCATCGACTGCATCCTTATGTAATACATGTATCACTAGCCACTTTAACTATGCCACTTGGTTTACATACTCATCTCATATGTATATACTGTACTCGATATCATCTACTGTATCTTGCCTATGCTGCTCTGTACCATCACTCATTCATATATCCTTATGTACATATTCTTTATCCCCTTACACTGTGTATAAGACAGTAGTTTTTTGGGGAATTGTTAGTTAGATCACTTGTTCGTTATTACTGCATTGTCGGAACTAGAAGCACAAGCATTTCGCTACACTCGCATTAACATCTGCTAACCATGTGTATGTGACAAATAAATTTGATTTGATTTGATTTGAACATACCCTTGTAAAACTCACTATCCTACCGATCCTCGACTTCAGCGATGTCATTTACAAAATAGCCTCCAACACTCTACTCAGCGAATTGGATGCAGTCTATCACAGTGCCATCTGCTTTGTCACCAAAGCATATACTGTGACCTGTATGCTCTCGTTCGCTGGCCCTCGATACATATTCATTGCCAAACCCACTGGTTCCATGTCATCTACAAGACCCTGCTAGGTAAAGTCCCCCCTTATCTCAGCTCGCTGGTCACCATAGCATCTACCACCTGTAACACACGCTCCAGCAGGTATATCTCTCTAGTCACCCCCAAAACCAATTCTTTCTTTGGCCGCCTCTCCTTCCAGTACTCTGCTGCCAATGACTGGAACGAACTACAAATAATCTCTGAAACTGGAAACACTTATCTCCCTCACTAGCTTTAAGCACCAACTGTCAGAGCAGCTCACAGATTACTGCACCTGTACATAGCCCATCTATAAATAGCCCAAACAACTACCTCTTTCCCTACTGTATTTATTTATTTATTTATTTATTTTGCTCCTTTGCACCCCATTATTTTTATTTCTACTTTGCACATTCTTCCATTGCAAATCTACAATTCCAGTGTTTTACTTGCTATATTGTATTTACTTTGCCACCATGGCCTTTTTTTGCCTTTACCTCCCTTATCTCACCTCATTTGCTCACATTGTATATAGACTTGATTCTACTGTATTATTGACTGTATGTTTGTTTTACTCCATGTGTAACTCTGTGTCGTTGTATGTGTCGAACTGCTTTGCTTTATCTTGACCAGGTCGCAATTGTAAATGAGAACTTGTTCTCAACTTGCCTACCTGGTTAAATAAAGGTTAAATATATATATTTTTTAAATAAGGCCCTCTGTCTCCTTACCCTTACTCCTTGCTCCAAATAAGACCCTCTGTCTCCTCCCCCTTACTCCTCGCTCCAAATAAGGCCCTCTGTCTCCTCCCTCTTACTCCTCTCTCCAAATAAGGCCCCCTGTCTCCTCCCCCTTACTCCTCACTCCAAATAAGGCCCCCTGTCTCCTCCCCCTTACTCCTCGCTCCAAATAAGGCCCTCTGTCTCCTCCCTCTTACTCCTCGCTCCAAATAAGGCCCTCTGTCTCCTCCCCCCTTTCTCCTCACTCCATATAAGGAACTCTGTCTCAAAGGTGTTGATATGGTTTTGGCTGCTCCGCTCCAACATCTGGGAGGAAAGTACAGAGACATTTTGACCTCCTTTATGTAATTTCCTGTTTCCACTCTTCCTGGAGAGAGGGATGGCAGAAGGAGAGCAAGAGGGCTGGAAGGAAGGAAGGAAGGAAGGAAGGAAGGAAGGAGAGAAAGGGATGTAAGGAAGGAAGGAAGGAAGGAAGGAAGGAAGGAAGGAAGGAAGGAAGGAAGGAAGGAAGGAAGGAAGGAAGGAGAGAAAGGGATGTAAGGAAGGAAGGAAGGAAGGAAGGAAGGAAGGAAGGAAGGAAGGAAGGAAGGAAGGAAGGAAGGAAGGAAGGAAGGAAGGAAGGAAGGAAGGAAGGAAGGAAGGAAGGAAAGAAGGAAGGAACAATGGAGAGAAATATCAACTTCTCTTGATGTCAACAGTCACCTGTCCTCCTCCTAGATAGCATTGTTTCTAGGAGTGTGCCCTACTTTGACCAGAGCCCTATGGGAACAGAAACCTACACACTTGGGAATAGGCTGTGTGTGTGTGTGTGTGTGAGGAACATTCTCTAGAGAGGGATGTGAAGTGATACAACGATATGCGGATGTTCCAGTATTCCAGAGTTTGGGAAACAGCGTTGGATGAAAATACGCCTCTATTCTGTGATCATCAGAGTCACATTATTATGATTAGTATTAATATTATCATGTGTGTGTGTGTGTGTGTGTGTGTGTGTGTGTGTGTGTGTGTGTGTGTGTGTGTGTGTGTGTGTGTGTGTTATGCACAAGCTGAGCTAAGTCACACGCTGGGCTGGGGAACAAAGCAACGAAAGCTGAACTAGGGCAGAGTCTGACTGAACAGAAAGAGAGCTGAACGGAGCCATGAAAACATCGACTTGGCCCCAAAATGGTAATCTATTTCCCTTCATAGTGCACTACTTTTGACTAGGGGCCTATAGGGCTCTGGTCTAAAGTAATGCACTGTGTAGAGAATAGGGTGCCATTTGGGATAGAATCATATTCTCATAAAATAATCTAAACTCAACTTCCTCTAAGTGCTAAGTTTCAACTACATCAAAGAGCCACGCAGAGGTTCATTTAAATAAACATGACGATAAATAATAGCAATAAACAGAATAGAATCCATCCGTCTGTTCTAGAATTCCCACAGATCTCTGTGTCCCGAACGGAACCATATTCCCTATTAAGATAATTACTTTTGACCTAGAGTGCCCAAAGGGCCCTGGTCAAAAGTAGGGCACTACATGTTGTATTTGTATTCATTAAGGAATCTCATTAGTTCCTGCCAAGGCAGTAGCTACTCTTCCTGGGGTTTATTATGGATCCCCATTAGTTCCTGCCCAAGGCAGCGGATCCTCTTCCTGAGGTTTATTATGGATCCCCATTAGTTCCTGTCAAGGCAGCAGCTACTCTTCCTGGGGTTTATTATGGATCACCATTAGTTCCTGCCAAGGCAGCAGCTACTCTTCCTGGGGTTTATTATGGATCCCCATTAGTTCCTGCCAGGGCAGCAGCTACTCTTCCTGGGGTTTAATATGGATCCCCATTAGTTCCTGTCAAGGCAGCAGCTACTCTTCCTGGGGTTTATTATGAATCCCCATTAGTTCCTGTCAAGGCAGCAGCTACTCTTCCTGGGGTTTATTATGGATCCCCATTAGTTCCTGCCAGGGCAGCAGCTACTCTTCCTGGGGTTTAATATGGATCCCCATTTGTTCCTGCCAAGGCAGCAGCTACTCTTCCTGGGGTTTATTATGAATCCCCATTAGTTCCTGCTGAGGCAGCAGCTACTCTTCCTCGGGTTTATTATGGATCCCAATCAGTTCCTGCCAAGGCAGCACCTACTCTTCCTGGGGTTTATTATGGATCCCCATTAGTTCCTGCCAAGGCAGCAGCTACTCTTCCTGGGGTTTATTATGGATCGCAATCAGTTCCTGCCAAGGCATCAGCTACTCTTCCTGGGGTTTATTATGGAAACTTGGGCCTCGTATGCTTTAAGTACACGTCCTGGTAAACTGTCTGGCCCAGCGGCTTTGTGAATGTTGACCTGTTTAAAAGTTTTGTTCACATCGGCTACCGAGAGCGTTATGATACAGTCATCCAGAACAGCTGGTGCTCTCGTGCATTATTCAGTGTTACTTGCCTCGAAGCGAGTGTAAAAGGCATTTCGCTCATCTGGTAGGCTCGCGTCACTGGGCAGCTAACATCTGGGTTTCCCTTCGTAGTCCATAACGGTTTTGATGTTCTACCACATCCGACAAGCATCAGAGCCGGTGTAGTAGGATTCAATCTTAATCCTGTATTGATGCTTTGCTTGTTTGATGGTTCATCTGAGGGCATAGCAGGATTTATTTTAAGCATTCGGATTAGTCTCCCACTCCTTGAAAGCGGCAGCTCTAGCCTTTAGCTCAATGTGGATGTTGCCTGTAATCCATGGCTTCTAGTTGGGATATGCACATACAGTCACTGTGGGGATGACGTCATCGATGAAACTTATTGATGAAACCAATGACTGAAGTGGTGCATTCCTCAGTGCCATTGGATGAATCCCAGTATAAGGGCTCAGGGCCAGACCCAGATGCAGACATGGGAGGCAGATGGTATGAGTATTTGATATTTATTTGTTTCAAAAAGGCAAGAGAATGGTTGTGGACAGGCAAAAGGTCAAAATCAGATCAGAGTTCAGGAGGTACAGAGTGGCAGGCAGGCTCGAGGTCAGGGCAGGCAGACTGGTCAGGCAGGCGGGTACAGAGTCCAGAAAACAGGCAAGGGTCAAAACCATGAGGTGAAGCAAAAGAGACCAGGTACTGGAAACCCCTGCCCCTCAGGAGGAGTCTCACGCTGGCTGGCCATCAATCATCGGGTAGAGAGATGGGCCTAGAAACAGAAGACAGGACTGTGAGACAAGGGCTTAATCCTGGACACATGAAAAGTGGGGTGAACACGGAGGGTACGGGGCAACAACAGACAGCAGTGGGACTAATGACTCTATAAAAAATGGAGGGAAAGTTTACAGGATACTACCCGGAGTGGACAACCATACCCTCTGCCCGACCCGATAGCGAAGAGCCAGAATCCGGTGGCGGGCCGCATGTCCGAAAAATCCAAACAGGAAGTGGGAAATCTGAGGTTTGTAGTTTTTGAACTCACCCCGTTCAATACACAATGAGATATGGGTTATTTTGCACTTCCTAAGGCTTCCACTAGATGTCAACCGTCTTTAGAACGTTGTTTCAGGCTGCTCATGTGAAGGGGGGGCCGGATGGGAGCTGTTTGACTAAGGGGTCTGCCAGCAGCCTCGTTCTCAGTCACGATCATTCACATGAGAAGTATCTCTCGTGCCATTGCTTTTCTACAGACAATGGAATTCTCCGGTTCGAACATTATTGAACTTTTATGATAAAAACATCCTAAAGATTGATTCTATACTTAGTTTGACAAGTTTCTTCGACCTGTAATATAACTTTTTGAACTTTTCGTCCAACTGGACCAGATCGCGCTTTTGGATTTGTTTACCAAACTCCCTAACAAAAGACGATATTGGAAATAAATGGACATAAATGATGGACATTATCGAATAAAACAAGCATTTATTGTGGAGCTGTCATTCCTGGGAGTGCATTCTGATGAAGATCATCAAAGGTAAGTGAATATTTATAATGCTATTTATGAATAATGTTGACTACCCAACATGGCAGATATTTCTCTGGCTGCTTTGGGCTCTGAGTGCCGTTCACAAATTATGATTTTTCCGTAAAGTGTTTTTGAAATCTGACACAGCGGCATTAAGGAGAAGTGTATCTAAAGTTCCACGCATAACACTTGAATTTTCATCAATATTTATAATGTGTATTTCTGTGAATTCATGTTGCTCTCTGCAATATCACTGCATATTTTGGAACTACTGAATGTAACACGCCAATGTAAAATAAGATTTTTGGATATAAATATGAACTTTACCGAACAAAACATACATGTATTGTGTAACATGAAATCCTATGAGTGTCATCTGATGAAGATCATCAAAGGTCAGTGATTCATTTTATCTCTATTTGTGCTTTTTGTGACTCCCCTCTTTGGCTGTAAAAATGGCTGGGTTTTTCTGTGAGTTGGTGGTGACATAACATAATGGTTTGTGGAGCTTTCGCTGTAAAGTCTTTTTGAAATCAGACACTGTGGCTGGATTAATAAGAATTGTATCTTTAAAATGGTGTAAAATGCTTGTATGTTTGAGAAATGTGATTTATGAGATTTCTGTTGATTTGTATTTGGCGCCCTGCAATTTCACTGGCTGTTGAATAGGGGTTCCGCTAGGTTAAACAATTTAACTTGATATAATGTTCTCATACCCCACATTACTCATCTCATATGTATATACTGTACTCTATACCATCTACTGCATCTTGCCTATGCCGTTCGGCCATCGCTCATCCATATATAGTTTTCCATCACGCATATATTTTTATGTACATATTCGTATTCATTCCGTTACACTTGTGTGATTAAGGTTGCTGTATAAGGTAGTAGCTGAAATTGTTAGATTAGTTTACTTGTTAGATATTACTGCACTGTCGGAACTAGAAGCACAAGCATTTCGCTACACTCGCATTAACATCTGCTAACCATGTGTATGTGACAAATAAATTTGATTTGATGATAGGCAGACTTGATCCTGTCAAGCACGTGAGACACATTTGACAGATGTGTCAAACGTAAACAACAATTCAAGTACCGAACCATTTTTTTTTGTTTTTGTTTTTTTGCATAGGAAACGCACTGAAGTTTGGGTGCAACTCAGTAGTTCGACCATTATGACTGTGGGAACCATTCTGTGGAGTCAGATCCATTATGACCATGGGAACCATCCTCTGGACTCAGATCCATTATGACTGTGGGAACCATTCTGTGGAGTCAGATCCATTATGACCATGGGAACCATCCTGTGGACTCAGATCCATTATGACTGTGGGGACCATCCTGTGGACTCAGACCACTATGTGAGAATCAAGACATTGAGGCTATTGTCAGGATGAGTTGTTTACCGTGATGGGGAGCGTTACAAGGATAGACTAGTAGTAGAAAATCAAAAGAGGTTGTTGTGAAGGTGCTCTTTGGTCTAGGGGGTTTTATACGATGAACATTTGGTTTATAATGTTTTGACCACATAGCCTATCATGATAACTAATCTTGATTGTTTAAAATGTTACAGACATCATGGATATCATGGAGATTAACAGTGCATTATCAGAAAGATCAAGGGTCACAAAGGTCTAAACAGAGAGCAGTTGGTGTCTCACCAGAACCACAGAGAGGACGAAAGGGTGAAAAGAGAGAGAGACACACAGAGAGAGAAAGGAGACAGAGATTGAAGAAGAGAGAGAAAGAGAGAGAGAAAGAGAGAGAGAGAGAGAGAGAGAGAGAGGGAAAGAAAGAAAGAGAGATTGAGGAAGAGAGAGAGAGAAAGGGAGAGAGACGGAGATTGAGGAAGAGAGAGAGAAAGAGAGAGAGGGAAAGAAAGAGAGAGAGAGAGAGCGATTGAAGAAGAGAGAGAGAGAGAGAGAGAAAGAGAGAAAGAGATTGAGGAAGAGAGAGAGAAAGAGAGAGAAAGGGAGAAATTGAGGAAGAGAGAAAGAGAGAGGGAAAGAAAGTGATTGAGGAAGAGAGAGAGAGAGCGAGCGAGTGAGTGAAGGAGAGAGAGAAAAAAGAGAAAAAAATAACCCATATTTATGTATATTTAGTTTCCCTATTTGCATATCGTTACAACACTGTATTTTGTTTACACACGTTTTCAAAACTGTCTCCTTTTTTTCAAAACTCTACACACAATTCCCAAAACTGCACACACAAAATGCAAAATGCCTCACATCACCTTCAAAATGTAACACTGCATTCAAAATGCCATAAACACATGTCAGAATGAAGCATTTGCATCAAATGGCAAACACTGCTTTCATAATAGTACATATTGGATATACCATGTAAACACTGTTGTTCTAAATCTAAAGCTCTTTGGTCTTTCATAGGCTTATATCTACATTTCAATACAATGTTCTACAGTGAAAGTAATCTGCTGAGAAGGGTAACAAGTACACTGTAAACACCAATGCAATGTAGAAACAGAAAATATTTATAAGGCCACACATTACTGTTGTTTACAAAACCATTAACAAATGTAAACCAAAAGTATATTCTTTAGAATACAGTAAAGAACACAATTGTGTGTGTGAGGTCCTGGGGTGGGCAGTCCAGGAATTGGTAGGGGCAGTCACCGGTGCTAGGCTACGCTTCATCTCTTCTCCGGCCTGGGTCTGGCCACAATACTTTGTCCACATCACAAGATAAGTTTTCTCTTGCCAAACATCGAGGGAAGTATCTCCTAGCATGGCATATCCAACCTTGGACAGAGGCAACCTCTATGTCCCCACATGGAGGGAAGTATCTCCTAGCATGGCGTATCCAACCTTGGACAGAGGCAACCTCTATGTCCCCACATGGAGGGAAGTATCTCCTAGCATGGCGTATCCAACCTTGGACAGAGGCAACCTCTATGTACCCACATGGAGGGAAGTATCTCCTAGCATGGCGTATCCAACCTTGGACAGAGGCAACCTCTATGTACCCACATGGAGGGAAGTATCTCCTAGCATGGCGTATCCAACCTCTATGTCCCCACATGGAGGGAAGTATCTCCTAGCATGGCGTATCCAACCTTGGACAGAGGCAACCTCTATGTCCCCACATGGAGGGAAGTATCTCCCAGCATGGCGTATCCAACCTTGGACAGAGGCAAACTCTATGTCCCCACATGCGTCCTCCATTTCCTGGAGAAGCGGCATGCGGGCATAGGGTTGGCGATCATACACTTCCCAGCGCCAGGCTGAGAAGAATTCCTCTATGGGATTTAGATAAGGTGAATATGGGGGTAAGGTACAAAACTACAAATTGTAGATGGGTTTTGGACCAGAACAGCCCGGTGAAAACTAACATTGTCCCATAAAACCACAAATCTATCAGGCTCCTGATCTGGATCAGGGACAAGCACTGTGTAAATTGCATCCAGAAAAGTGAGCATATGGCCGGTGTTGTACGCACCCAGTGTGGCGTTGTGATGGAGGACCCCGTTTTGAGTGATGGCAGCACACATAGTTATATTACCCCCACGCTGTCCAGGGACATTGGTCACTGCCCTCTGTCCTATTACATTTCTACCGCGGCGCCTGGTTTTGTTGAGGTTGAAGCCAACCTCATCCACATAAACAAATTCATGGCGAATTACATGGGCATCCAGCTCCAATACTCTCTGTAACAGACAAAAGGATATACAGATGAGTAAATATGGTCTGAAGTACTGGAAGTAGTGTTGCATACATTCCTCTACAAAGTCATGTCACACATTCTTGACTCTGTCAGAGTTTCTCTCAAATGTCACCTTGTAAAGTTGTTTCATCGTCACTCGGTGCCGTTGGAGGATGCGTTGTAGGGTCGACAAGCTTACAGCATTGATGTTGTTAAATATGGTGTCATTATTCAAGATATGCTCTCTTATCTCTCGAATCCTAATTGCATTGTTGGCCAAAAACACATTTATAATTGCAGTCTCTTGTACATCTATGAACCAGGGTCCTCGTCCTCCATGATGTCTTTGCCTTTCCACTCTGTACAGAATTCAAACACAGTATGTGTTCAGCATAGGAACTGTAAACAATGTACAAAAACATGTAGTACAGCCTGATAACCAACCTCATTCATTCAATGCAGGGCAGTAAATGGATGGCTTAGAGTTACAAATGTGTATGCAATACTATGCAGTCATACGTATTTTACAGTACATTACTGTAATGCTAAAATAGTCATTAGATAGTTTGATTCTGGACGCCACTGTAAATCGACTCAAGTTGGGCTGGACTCTCAGTCCAGCCTCTCTCATGGTCAAACTGTGGTTGATCACTTGATCAACAAGTGTTGCCTTAATCTCATCAGAGATGGCTCTCCTTCCTTCTCTTCTTTGCCCTCGTCCTCTTCTTCCTCTTCCTCTGCCTCCTACTCCTCTTGCTCTCTGTCCATTGTTGGCATCCATTGTTCAAAACAGGTCATCTAACCTTTGACCTATACTACAGTAAAGCAGTGATTGGTTAGTGATCAGTTAAGCTATTAGTGTTTGCACATGTGAGGAGTGTGTGTGTGACCTGGTGAATAAGTGTAGCATTTTGATTGGTTGTGTTTGGAAAAGGAAAGCAAGTCAGTTCCTGTTAGATTTTTGTGTTTTAGGTAGAAAATTGTGTGCAGTGTTTTGAAAAAAAGTATTT
Organism: Oncorhynchus kisutch; assembly: GCF_002021735.2. NCBI lineage: Eukaryota > Metazoa > Chordata > Actinopteri > Salmoniformes > Salmonidae > Oncorhynchus > Oncorhynchus kisutch. The sequence goes on from NC_034199.2 coordinate 49,271,431, forward strand.
TATGCAATTGACAACTGAGTCAAAGGCTGAGAAATAGCTTATGGTTTTGGATATGTGGTGTGTAGTTTTGCACTTTGATTGAGAGGTTTCAAAAATTGTGTGACATGAAAAGATTTTGTGTGTAAGCAGTTGGGAAAAACTGTAATGTTACTATAGACACTATGTTAATATAGACACTATGTTACTAATAGGTTAATATAGACACTATGTTAATATAGACACTATGTTAATATAGACACTATGTTAATATAGACACTATGTTACTATAGACACTATGTTAATATAGACACTATGTTACTATAGACACTATGTTAATATAGACACTATGCTACTATAGACACTATGTTAATATAGACACTATGTTAATATAGACACTATGTTAATATAGACACTATGTTAATATAGACACTATGTTACTATAGACACTATGTTAATATAGACACTATGTTACTATAGACACTATGTTACTATAGACACTATGTTAATATAGACACTATGTTAATATAGACACTATGTTACTAATAGGTTAATATAGACACTATGTTAATATAGACACTATGTTACTATAGACACTATGTTACTATAGACACTATGTTACTATAGACACTATGTTAATATAGACACTATGTTACTATAGACACTATGTTAATATAGACACTATGTTAATATAGACACTATGTTACTATAGACACTATGTTAATATAGACACTATGTTAATATAGACACTATGTTACTAATAGGTTAATATAGACACTATGTTAATATAGACACTATGTTACTATAGACACTATGTTACTATAGACACTATGTTACTATAGACACTATGTTAATATAGACACTATGTTACTATAGACACTATGTTAATATAGACACTATGTTAATATAGACACTATGTTACTATAGACACTATGTTAATATAGACACTATGTTACTATAGACACTATGTTAATATAGACACTATGTTACTATAGACACTATGTTACTAATAGGTTAATATAGACACTATGTTAATATAGACACTATGTTACTATAGACACTATGTTACTATAGACACTATGTTAATATAGACACTATGTTAATATAGACACTATGTTAATATAGACACTATGTTAATATAGACACTATGTTACTAATAGGTTAATATAGACACTATGTTAATATAGACACTATGTTAATATAGACACGATGTTACTAATAGGTTAATATAGACACTATGTTAATATAGACACTATGTTAATATAGACACTATGTTACTAATAGGTTAATATAGACACTATGTTAATATAGACACTATGTTACTATAGAAACTATGTTAATATAGACACTATGTTAATATAGACACTATGTTAATATAGACACTATGTTACTATAGACACTGTGTTAATATAGACACTATGTTACTAATAGGTTAATATAGACACTATGTTAATATAGACACTGTGTTAATATAGACACTATGTTACTAATAGGTTAATATAGACACTATGTTAATATAGACACTATGTTAATATAGACACTATGTTACTAATAGGTTAATATAGACACTATGTTACTATAGACACTATGTTAATATAGACACTGTGTTACTATAGACACTATGTTAATATAGACACTGTTAATATAGACACTATGTTACTATAGACACTATGTTAATATAGACACTATGTTAATATAGACACTATGTTACTATAGACACTATGTTAATATAGACACTATGTTACTATAGACACTATGTTAATATAGACACTGTTAATATAGACACTATGTTACTAATAGGTTAATATAGACACTATGTTAATATAGACACAATGTTAATATAGACACTATGTTAATATAGACACTATGTTAATATAGACACTATGTTACTATAGACACTATGTTAATATAGACACTATGTTACTATAGACACTATGTTAATATAGACACTATGTTAATATAGACACTATGTTACTATAGACACTATGTTAATATAGACACTATGTTAATATAGACACTATGTTAATATAGACACTATGTTAATATAGACACTATGTTAATATAGACACTATGTTAATATAGACACTATGTTAATATAGACACTATGTTAATATAGACACTATGTTAATATAGACACTATGTTACTAATAGGTTAATATAGACACTATGTTAATATAGACACTATGTTACTAATAGGTTAATATAGACACTATGTTACTATAGACACTATGTTAATATAGACACTATGTTACTATAGACACTATGTTAATATAGACACTGTTAATATAGACACTATGTTACTAATAGGTTAATATAGACACTATGTTAATATAGACACAATGTTAATATAGACACTATGTTAATATAGACACTATGTTAATATAGACACTATGTTACTATAGACACTATGTTAATATAGACACTATGTTACTATAGACACTATGTTAATATAGACACTATGTTAATATAGACACTATGTGACTATAGACACTATGTTAATATAGACACTATGTTAATATAGACACTATGTTAATATAGACACTATGTTAATATAGACACTATGTTAATATAGACACTATGTTAATATAGACACTATGTTAATATAGACACTATGTTAATATAGACACTATGTTAATATAGACACTATGTTACTAATAGGTTAATATAGACACTATGTTAATATAGACACTATGTTACTAATAGGTTAATATAGACACTATGTTAATATAGACACTATGTTAATATAGACACTATGTTACTATAGACACTGTGTTAATATAGACACTATGTTAATATAGACACTATGTTACTATAGACACTATGTTAATATAGACACTATGTTAATATAGACACTATGTTAATATAGACACTATGTTAATATAGACACTATGTTACTAATAGGTTAATATAGACACTATGTTAATATAGACACTATGCTACTATAGACACTATGTTAATATAGACACTATGTTAATATAGACACTATGTTAATATAGACACTATGTTAATATAGACACTATGTTACTATAGACACTATGTTAATATAGACACTATGTTACTATAGACACTATGTTAATATAGACACTATGTTAATATAGACACTATGTTACTATAGACACTATGTTACTATAGACACTATGTTACTATAGACACTATGTTAATATAGACACTATGTTACTATAGACACTATGTTAATATAGACACTATGTTAATATAGACACTATGTTACTATAGATACTATGTTAATATAGACACTATGTTACTATAGACACTATGTTAATATAGACACTATGTTACTATAGACACTATGTTACTAATAGGTAATATAGACACTATGTTAATATGGACACTATGTTACTATAGACACTATGTTACTATAGACACTATGTTACTATAGACACTATGTTAATATAGACACTATGTTAATATAGACACTATGTTAATATAGACACTATGTTAATATAGACACTATGTTAATATAGACACTATGTGACTAATAGGTTAATATAGACACTATGTTAATATAGACACTATGTTAATATAGACACGATGTTACTAATAGGTTAATATAGACACTATGTTAATTATAGACACTATGTTAATATAGACACTATGTTACTAATAGGTTATATAGACACTATGTTAATATAGACACTATGTTACTATAGACACTATGTTAATATAGACACTATGTTAATATAGACACTATGTTAATATAGACACTATGTTTACTATAGACACTGTGTTAATATAGACACTATGTTACTAATAGGTTAATATAGACACTATGTTAATATAGACACTGTGTTAATATAGACACTATGTTACTAATAGGTTAATATAGGACACTATGTTAATATAGACACTATGTTAATATAGACACTATGTTACTAATAGGTTAATATAGACACTATGTTACTATAGACACTATGTTAATATAGACACTATGTTACTATAGACACTATGTTAATATAGACACTGTTACTATAGACACTATGTTAATATAGACACTATGTTAATATAGACACTATGTTACTATAGACACTATGTTAATATAGACACTATGTTACTATAGACACTATGTTAATATAGACACTGTTAATATAGACACTATGTTACTAATAGGTTAATATAGACACTATGTTAATATAGACACTATGTTACTATAGACACTATGTTAATATAGACACTATGTTACTATAGACACTATGTTAATATAGACACTATGTTAATATAGACACTATGTTAATATAGACACTATGTTAATATAGACACTATGTTAATATAGACACTATGTTAATATAGACACTATGTTACTAATAGGTTAATATAGACACTATGTTAATATAGACACTATGTTAATATAGACACTATGTTACTAATAGGATTAATATAGACACTATGTTAATATAGACACTATGTTAATATAGACACTATGTTAATATAGACACTATATTAATATAGACACTATGTTAATATAGACACTATGTTAATATAGACACTATGTTAATATAGACACTATGTTAATATAGACACTATGTTACTAATAGGTTAATATAGACACTATGTTAATATAGACACTATGTTACTATAGACACTGTGTTAATATAGACACTATGTTACTATAGACACTATGTTAATATAGACACTAATGTTAATATAGACACTATGTTAATATAGACACTGTGTTAATATAGGACACTATGTTAATATAGACACTATGTTACTAATAGGTTAATATAGACACTATGTTACTATAGACCCTGTGTTAATATAGACACTATGTTACTAATAGGTTAATATAGACACTATGTTAATATAGACACTATGTTACTAATAGGTTAATATAGACACTATGTTAATATAGACACTATGTTACTAATAGGTTAATAATGACACTATGTTAATATAGACACTATGTTACTAATAGGTTAATATAGACCTATGTTACTATAGACACTATGTTATATAGACACTATGTTAATATAGACACTATGTTAATATAGACACTATGTTAATATAGACACTATGTTAATATAGACACTATGTTAATATAGACACTATGTTAATATAGACACTATGTTACTAATAGGTTAATATAGACACTATGTTAATATAGACACTATGTTACTAATAGGTTAATATAGACACTATGTTAATATAGACACTATGTTAATATAGACACTATGTTACTATAGACACTGTGTTAATATAGACACTATGTTATATAGACACTATGTTACTATAGACACTATGTTAATATAGACACTATGTTAATATAGACACTATGTTAATATAGACACTATGTTAATATAGACACTATGTTACTAATAGGTTAATATAGACACTATGTTAATATAGACACTATGCTACTATAGACACTATGTTAATATAGACACTATGTTAATATAGACACTATGTTAATATAGACACTATGTTAATATAGACACTATGTTACTATAGACACTATGTTTAATATAGACACTATGTTACTATAGACACTATGTTAATATAGACACTATGTTAATATAGACACTATGTTACTATAGACACTATGTTACTATAGACACTATGTTACTATAGACACTATGTTAATATAGACACTATGTTACTATAGGACACTATGTTAATATAGACACTATGTTAATATAGACACTATGTTACTATAGATACTATGTTAATATAGACACTATGTTACTATAGACACTATGTTAATATAGACACTATGTTACTATAGACACTATGTTACTAATAGGTTAATTAGACACTATGTTTAATATGGACACTATGTTACTATAGACACTATGTTACTATAGACACTATGTTACTATAGACACTATGTTATATAGACACTATGTTAATATAGACACTATGTTAATATAGACACTATGTTAATATAGACACTATGTTACTAATAGGTTAATATAGACACTATGTTAATATAGACACTATGTTAATATAGACACGATGTTACTAATAGGTTAATATAGACACTATGTTAATATAGACACTATGTTAATATAGACCACTATGTTACTAATAGGTTTAATATAGACACTATGTTAATATAGACACTATGTTACTATAGACACTATGTTAATATAGACACTATGTTAATATAGACACTATGTTAATATAGACACTATGTTACTATAGACACTGTGTTAATATAGACACTATGTTACTAATAGGTTAATATAGACCTATGTTAATATAGACACTGTGTTAATATAGACACTATGTTACTAATAGGTTAATATAGACACTATGTTAATATAGACACTATGTTAATATAGACACTATGTTACTAATAGGTTAATATAGACACTATGTTACTATAGACACTATGTTAATATAGACACTATGTTACTATAGACACTATGTTAATATAGACACTGTTACTATAGACACTATGTTAATATAGACACTATGTTAATATAGACACTATGTTACTATAGACACTATGTTAATATAGACACTATGTTACTATAGACACTATGTTAATATAGACACTGTTAATATAGACACTATGTTACTAATAGGTTAATATAGACACTATGTTAATATAGACACTATGTTACTATAGACACTATGTTAATATAGACACTATGTTACTATAGACACTATGTTAATATAGACACTATGTTAATATAGACACTATGTTAATATAGACACTATGTTAATATAGACACTATGTTAATTAGACACTATGTTATATAGACACTATGTTACTAATAGGTTAATATAGACACTATGTTAATATAGACACTATGTTAATATAGACACTATGTTACTAATAGGTTAATATAGACACTATGTTAATATAGACACTATGTTAATATAGACACTATGTTAATATAGACACTATATTAATATAGACACTATGTTAATATAGACACTATGTAATATAGACACTCATGCTTAATTATAGACACTATGTTAATATAGACACTATGTTAATATAGACACTATGTACTAATAGGTTAATATAGCACTATGTTAATATAGACACGTATGTTACTATAGACACTGTGTTAATATAGACACTATGTTACTATAGACACTATGTTAATATAGACACTATGTTAATATAGACACTATGTTAATATAGACACTGTGTTAATATAGACACTATGTTAATATAGACACTATGTTACTAATAGGTTAATATAGACACTATGTTACTATAGACCCTGTGTTAATATAGACACTATGTTACTAATAGGTTAATATAGACACTATGTTAATATAGACACTATGTTACTAATAGGTTAATATAGACACTATTGTTAATATAGACACTATGTTACTAATAGGTTAATTAATGACACTATGTTAATATAGACACTATGTTACTAATAGGTTAATATAGGACACTATGTTACTATAGACACTATGTTAATATAGACACCTATGTTACTATAGACCACTATGTTAATATAGACACTATGTTACTATAGACACTATGTTAATATAGACCACTATGTTACTATAGACACTATGTTACTATAGACATTATGTTAATATAGACACTATGTTACTAATAGGTTAATATAGACACTATGTTAATATAGACACTATGTTAATATAAACACTATGTTACTAATAGGTTAATATTGACACTATGTTAATATAGACACTATGTTACTAATAGGTTAATAATGACACTATGTTAATATAGACACTATGGTTACTATAGACACTATGTTACTATAGACACTATGTTAATATAGACACTATGTTACTATAGACACTATGTTACTATAGACACTATGTTAATATAGACACTATGTTACTATAGACACTATGTTAATATAGACACTATGTTACTATAGACACTATGTTACTATAGACACTATGTTAATATAGACACTATGTTACTATAGACACTATGTTAATATAGACACTATGTTAATATAGACACTATGTTAATAATAGGTTAATATAGACACTATGTTACTATAGACACTATGTTAATATAGACACTATGTTACTAATAGGTTAATATAGACACTATGTTAATATAGACACTATGTTAATATAGACACTATGTTAATATAGACACTATGTTACTAATAGGTTAATATAGACACTATGTTAATATAGACACTATGTTAATATAGACACTATGTTACTATAGACACTATGTTAATATAGACACTATGTTACTAATAGGTTAATATAGACACTATGTTAATATAGACACTATGTTAATATAGACACTATGTTAATATAGACACTATGTTACTAATAGGTTAATATAGACACTATGTTAATATAGACACTATGTTAATATAGACACTATGTTAATATAGACACTATGTTACTAATAGGTTAATATAGACACTATGTTACTAATAGGTTAATATAGACACTATGTTACTATAGACACTATGTTACTATAGACACTATGTTAATATAGACACTATGTTACTATAGACACTATGTTACTAATAGGTTAATATAGACACTAGGTTAATATAGACACTATGTTAATATAGACACTATGTTAATATAGACACTATGTTACTATAGACACTATGTTAATATAGACACTATGTTACTATAGACACTATGTTAATATAGACACTATGTTAATATAGACACTATGTTAATATAGACACTATGTTAATATAGACACTATGTTAATATAGACACTATGTTACTATAGACACTATGTTAATATAGACACTATGTTACTATAGACACTATGTTAATATAGACACTATGTTAATATAGACACTATGTTACTAATAGGTTAATATAGACACTAGGTTAATATAGACACTATGTTAATATAGACACTATGTTACTATAGACACTATGTTAATATAGACACAATGTTACTATAGACACTATGTTAATATAGACACTATGTTAATATAGACACTATGTTAATATAGACACTATGTTACTATAGACACTATGTTACTATAGACACTATGTTAATATAGACACTATGTTACTAATAGGCTAATATAGACACTATGTTAATATAGACACTATGTTAATATAGACACTATGTTACTAATAGGTTAATATAGACACTATGTTAACATAGACACTATGTTAATATAGACACTATGTTAATATAGACACTATGTTAATATAGACACTATGTTACTAATAGGTTAATATAGACACTATGTTAATATAGACACTATGTTACTATAGACACTATGTTAATATAGACACTATGTTAAAATAGACACTATGTTAATATAGACACTATGTTACTATAGACACTATGTTAATATAGACACTATGTTACTAATAGGTTAATATAGACACTATGTTAATATAGACACTATGTTAATATAGACACTATGTTACTATAGACACTGTTAATATAGACACTATGTTACTATAGACACTATGTTAATATAGACACTATGTTACTAATAGGTTAATATAGACACTATGTTACTAATAGGTTAATATAGACACTATGTTACTAATAGGTTAATATAGACACTATGTTAGTAATAGGTTAATATAGACACTATGTTAATATAGACACTATGTTACTATAGACACTATGTTACTATAGACACTGTTAATATAGACACTATGTTACTATAGACACTATGTTAATATAGACACTATGTTAATATAGACACTATGTTAATATAGACACTATGTTAATATAGACACTATGTTAAAATAGACACTATGTTACTATAGACACTATGTTAATATAGACACTATGTTACTAATAGGTTAATATAGACACTATGTTAATATAGACACTATGTTAATATAGACACTATGTTAATATAGACACTATGTTACTATAGACACTATGTTAATATAGACACTATGTTAATATAGACACTATGTTAATATAGACACTATGTTACTATAGACACTATGTTAATATAGACACTATGTTAATATAGACACTATGTTACTATAGACACTATGTTAATATAGACACTATGTTAATATAGACACTATGTTAATATAGACACTATGTTACTATAGACACTATGTTACTATAGACACTATGTTACTAATAGGTTAATATAGACACTATGTTAATATAGACACTATGTTACTATAGACACTATGTTACTAATAGGTTAATATAGACACTATGTTACTAATAGGTTAATATAGACACTATGTTAATATAGACACTATGTTAATATAGACACTATGTTACTATAGACACTATGTTACTAATAGGTTAATATAGACACTATGTTAATATAGACACTATGTTACTATAGACACTATGTTACTAATAGGTTAATATAGACACTATGTTACTAATAGGTTAATATAGACACTATGTTAATATAGACACTATGTTAATATAGACACTATGTTACTATAGACACTATGTTACTAATAGGTTAATATAGACACTATGTTACTAATAGGTTAATATAGACACTATGTTAATATAGACACTATGTTAATATATACACTATGTTACTAATAGGTTAATATAGACACTATGTTACTATAGACACTATGTTACTAATAGGTTAATATAGACACTATGTTAATATAGACACTATGTTAATATAGACACTATGTTACTATAGACACTATGTTAATATAGACACTATGTTAATATAGACACTATGTTACTAATAGGTTAATATAGACACTATGTTAATATAGACACTATGTTAATATAGACACTATGTTAATATAGACACTATGTTACTATAGACACTATGTTACTATAGACACTATGTTACTATAGACACTATGTTACTATAGACAATATGTTAATATAGACACTATGTTCCTATAGACACTATGTTAATATAGACACTATGTTACTAATAGGTTAATATAGACACTATGTTACTATAGACACTATGTTAATATAGACACTATGTTACTATAGACACTATGTTAATATAGACACTATGTTATTAATAGGTTAATATAGACACTATGTTAATATAGACACTATGTTAATATAGACACTATGTTACTAATAGGTTAATATAGACACTATGTTACTATAGACACTATGTTAATATAGACACTATGTTACTATAGACACTATGTTACTATAGACACTATGTTAATATAGACACTATGTTACTAATAGGTTAATAATGACACTATGTTAATATAGACACTATGTTAATATAGACACTATGTTAATATAGAAACTATGTTACTAATAGGTTAATATAGACACTATGTTACTATAGACACTATGTTAATATAGACACTATGTTACTAATAGGTTAATATAGACACTATGTTACTATAGACACTATGTTACTATAGACACTATGTTACTAATAGGTTAATATAGACACTATGTTAATATAGACACTATGTTAATATAGACACTATGTTACTAATAGGTTAATATAGACACTATGTTACTATAGACACTATGTTAATATAGACACTATGTTACTATAGACACTATGTTACTATAGACACTATGTTAATATAGACACTATGTTACTAATAGGTTAATAATGACACTATGTTAATATAGACACTATGTTAATATAGACACTATGTTAATATAGAAACTATGTTACTAATAGGTTAATATAGACACTATGTTACTATAGACACTATGTTAATATAGACACTATGTTACTAATAGGTTAATATAGACACTATGTTACTATAGACACTATGTTACTATAGACACTATGTTAATATAGACACTATGTTACTATAGACACTATGTTAATATAGACACTATGTTACTATAGACACTATGTTAATATAGACACTATATTACTAATAGGTTAATATAGACACTATGTTACTATAGACACTATGTTACTATAGACACTATGTTAATATAGACACTATGTTACTATAGACACTATGTTACTATAGACACTATGTTAATATAGACACTATGTTACTATAGACACTATGTTAATATAGACACTATGCTACTATAGACACTATGTTAATATAGACACTGTGTTACTATAGACACTATGTTACTATAGACACTATGTTACTATAGACACTATGTTACTATAGACACTATGTTAATATAGACACTATGTTAATATAGACACTATGTTACTATAGACACTATGTTAATATAGACACTATGTTACTAATAGGTTAATATAGACACTATGTTAATATAGACACTATGTTAATATAGACACTATGTTAATATAGACACTATGTTACTATAGACACTATGTTAATATAGACACTGTTAATATAGACACTATGTTACTATAGACACTATGTTAATATAGACACTATGTTAATATAGACACTATGTTAATATAGACACTATGTTAATATAGACACTATGTTAAAATAGACACTATGTTACTAATAGGTTAATATAGACACTATGTTAATATAGACACTATGTTACTAATAGGTTAATATAGACACTATGTTAATATAGACACTATGTTACTATAGACACTATGTTACTATAGACACTGTTAATATAGACACTATGTTACAATAGACACTATGTTAATATAGACACTATGTTAATATAGACACTATGTTAATATAGACACTATGTTAATATAGACACTATGTTAAATAGACACTATGTTACTAATAGGTTAATATAGACACTATGTTAATATAGACACTATGTTACTAATAGGTTAATATAGACACTATGTTAATATAGACACTATGTTAATATAGACACTATGTTACTATAGACACTATGTTAATATAGACACTATGTTACTATAGACACTATGTTAATATAGACACTATGTTAATATAGTCACTATGTTACTAATAGGTTAATATAGACACTATGTTAATATAGACACTATGTTAATATAGGACACTATGTTAATATAGACACTATGTTACTATAGACACTATGTTACTATAGACACTATGTTACTATAGACACTATGTTAATATAGACACTATGTTAATATAGACACTATGTTAATATAGACACTATGTTACTATAGACACTATGTTACTATAGACACTATGTTACTATAGACAATATGTTAATATAGACACTATGTTACTATAGACACTATGTTAATATAGGACACTATGTTTACTAATAGGTTAATATAGACACTATGTTACTATAGACACTATGTTAATATAGACACTATGTTACTATAGACACTATGTAATATAGACACTATGTACTAATAGGTTAATATAGACACTATGTTACTATAGACACTATGTAATATAGACACTATGTTACTATAGACACTATGTTACTATAGACACTATGTTAATATAGACACTATGTTACTAATAGGTTAATAATGACACTATGTTAATATAGACACTATGTTACTATAGACACTATGTTAATATAGACACTATGTTACTATAGACACTATGTTAATATAGACACTATGTTACTATAGACACTATGTTACTATAGACACTATGTTAATATAGACACTGTGTTACTATAGACACTATGTTAATATAGACACTATGTTAATATAGACACTATGTTACTATAGACACTATGTTAATATAGACACTATGTTAATATAGACACTATGTTAATATAGACACTATGTTACTAATAGGTTAATATAGACACTATGTTACTATAGACACTATGTTACTATAGACACTATGTTAATATAGACACTATGTTAATATATGACACTATGTTAATATAGACACTATGTTAATATAGACACTATGTTACTATAGACACTATGTTAATATAGACACTATGTTAATATAGACACTATGTTAATATAGACACTATGTTACTATAGACACTATGTTAATATAGACACTATGTTAATATAGACACTATGTTAATATAGACACTATGTTACTAATAGGTTAATATAGACACTATGTTAATATAGACACTATGTTAATATAGACACTATGTTAATATAGACACTATGTTACTAATAGGTTAATATAGACACTATGTTAATATAGACACTATGTACTAATAGGTTAATATAGACACTATGTTAATATAGACACTATGTTAATATAGACACTATGTTACTATAGACCACTATGTTAATATAGACACTATGTTACTATAGACACTATGTTAATATAGACACTATGTAATATAGTCACTATGTTACTAATAGGTTAATATAGACACTATGTTAATATAGACACTATGTTAATATAGACACTATTGTTAATATAGACACTATGTTACTATAGACACTATGTTACTATAGACACTATGTTACTATAGACACTATGTTAATATAGACACTATGTAATATAGACACTATGTTAATATAGACACTATGTTACTATAGACACTATGTTACTATAGACACTATGTTACTATAGACAATATGTTAATATAGACACTATGTTACTATAGACACTATGTTAATATAGACACTATGTTACTAATAGGTTAATATAGACACTATGTTACTATAGATACTATGTTAATATAGACACTATGTTACTATAGACACTATGTTAATATAGACCACTATGTTACTAATAGGTTAATATAGACACTATGTTACTATAGACACTATGTTAATATAGACACTATGTTACTATAGACACTATGTTACTATAGACACTATGTTAATATAGACACTATGTTACTAATAGGTTAATAATGACACTATGTTAATATAGACACTATGTTACTATAGACACTATGTTAATATAGACACTATGTTACTATAGACACTATGTTAATATAGACACTATGTTACTATAGACACTATGTTACTATAGACACTATGTTAATATAGACACTGTGTTACTATAGACACTATGTTAATATAGACACTATGTTAATATAGACACTATGTTACTATAGACACTATGTTAATATAGACACTATGTTAATATAGACACTATGTTAATATAGACACTATGTTACTAATAGGTTAATATAGACACTATGTTACTATAGACACTATGTTACTATAGACACTATGTTAATATAGACACTATGTTAATATAGACACTATGTTAATATAGACACTATGTTAATATAGACACTATGTTACTATAGACACTATGTTAATATAGACACTATGTTAATATAGACACTATGTTAATATAGACACTATGTTACTATAGACACTATGTTAATATAGACACTATGTTACTATAGACACTATGTTAATATAGACACTATGTTAATATAGACACTATGTTAATATAGACACTATGTTACTATAGGTTAATATAGACACTATGTTAATATAGACACTATGTTAATATAGACACTATGTTAATATAGACACTATGTTAATATAGACACTATGTTACTATAGACACTATGTTACTATAGACCACTATGTTACTATAGACACTATGTTACTATAGACACTATGTTAATATAGACACTATGTTACTAATAGGTTAATATAGACACTATGTTAATATAGACACTATGTTACTAATAGGTTAATATAGACACTATGTTACTATAGACACTATGTTAACTATAGACACTATGTTACTGTATATATAGACACTATGTTAATATAGACACTATGTTAATATAGACACTATGTTAATATAGACACTATGTTAATATAGACACTATGTTAATATAGACACTATGTTAATATAGACACTATGTTACTAATAGGTTAATATAGACACTATGTTATTAATAGGTTAATATAGACACTATGTTAATATAGACACTATGTTAATATAGACACGATGTTACTAATAGGTTAATATAGACACTATGTTACTATAGACACTATGTTAATATAGACACTATGTTACTAATAGGTTAATATAGACACTATGTTACTATAGACAATATGTTAATATAGACACTATGTTAATATAGACACTATGTTAATATAGACACTATGTTAATATAGACACTATGTTAATATAGACACTATGTTACTATAGACACTATGTTACTAATAGGTTAATATAGACACTATGTTACTATAGGTTAATATAGACACTATGTTAATATAGACACTATGTTAATGTAGACACTATGTTACTATAGACACTATGTTAATATAGACACTATGTTACTAATAGGTTAATATAGACACTATGTTAATATAGACACTATGTTAATATAGACACTATGTTAACATAGACACTATGTTAATATAGACACTATGTTACTATAGACACTATGTTACTAATAGGTTAATATAGACACTATGTTACTAATAGGTTAATATAGACACTATGTTAATATAGACACTATGTTAATATAGACACTATGTTAATATAGACACTATGTTACTAATAGGTTAATATAGACACTATGTTAATATAGACACTGTTAATATAGACACTATGTTACTAATAGGTTAATATAGACACTATGTTAATATAGACACTGTTAATATAGACACTATGTTAATATAGACACTATGTCAATATAGACACTATGTTACTAATAGGTTAATATAGACACTATGTTAATATAGACACTGTTAATATAGACACTATGTTAATATAGACACTATGTTAATATAGACACTATGTTACTATAGACACTATGTTACTATAGACACTATGTTACTATAGACACTATGTTACTATAGACACTATGTTAATATAGACACTATGTTACTAATAGGTTAATATAGACACTATGTTACTATAGACACTATGTTAATATAGACACTATGTTAATATAGACACTATGTTAATATAGACACTATGTTAATATAGACACTATGTTACTATAGACACTATGTTATTAATAGGTTAATATAGACACTATGTTAATATAGACACTATGTTAATATAGACACAATGTTACTAATAGGTTAATATAGACACTATGTTAATATAGACACTATGTTACTATAGACACTATGTTAATATAGACACTATGTTACTAATAGGTTAATATAGACACTATATGTTAATATAGACACTATGTTAATATAGACACTATGTTACTATAGACACTATGTTAATATAGACACTATGTTAATATAGACACTATGTTAATATAGACACTATGTTACTATAGACACTATGTTAATAATAGGTTAATATAGACACTATGTTACTAATAGGTTAATATAGACACTATGTTAATATAGACACTATGTTAATGTAGACACTATGTTACTATAGACACTATGTTAATATAGACACTATGTTACTAATAGGTTAATATAGACACTATGTTAATATAGACACTATGTTAATATAGACACTGTGTTACTATAGACACTATGTTAAAATAGACACTATGTTACTATAGACACTATGTTAATATAGACACTATGTTAATATAGATACTATGTTAATATAGTCACTATGTTACTAATAGGTTAATATAGACACTATGTTACTATAGACACTATGTTAATATAGACACTATGTTACTATAGACACTATGTTACTAATAGGTTAATAATGACACTATGTTAATATAGACACTATGTTAATATAGACACTATGTTACTAATAGGTTAATATAGACACTATGTTACTATAGACACTATGTTAATATAGACACTATGTTAATATAGACACTATGTTAATATAGACACTATGTTAATATAGACACTATGTACCTATAGACACTATGTTAATATAGACACTATGTTACTATAGACACTATGTTACTATAGACACTATGTTAATATAGACACTATGTTACTATAGACACTATGTTAATATAGACACTATGTTAATATAGACACTATGTTACTAATAGGTTAATATAGACACTATGTTAATATAGACACTATGTTAATATAGACACTATGTTACTAATAGGTTAATATAGACACTATGTTAATATAGACACTAGGTTAATATAGACACTATGTTAATATAGACACTATGTTACTATAGACACTATGTTAATATAGACACTATGTTAATATAGACACTATGTTAATATAGACACTGTTAATATAGACACTATGTTACTATAGACACTATGTTAATATAGACACTATGTTACTAATAGGTTAATATAGACACTATGTTAATATAGACACTATGTTACTATAGACACTATGTTAATATAGACACTATGTTACTAATAGGTTAATATAGACACTATGTTAATATAGACACTATGTTAATATAGACACTATGTTACTATAGACACTATGTTAATATAGACACTATGTTAATATAGACACTATGTTAATATAGACACTATGTTAATATAGACACTATGTTACTAATAGGTTAATATAGACACTATGTTACTAATAGGTTAATATAGACACTATGTTAATAATAGTTTAATATAGACACTATGTTGATATAGACACTATGTTAATGTAGACACTATGTTACTATAGACACTATGTTAATATAGGCACTATGTTACTAATAGGTTAATATAGACACTATGTTAATATAGACACTATGTTAATATAGACACTATGTTACTATAGACACTATGTTAAAATAGACACTATGTTACTATAGACACTATGTTAATATAGACACTATGTTAATATAGACACTATGTTAATATAGTCACTATGTTACTAATAGGTTAATATAGACACTATGTTACTATAGACACTATGTTAATATAGACACTATGTTACTATAGACACTATGTTACTAATAGGTTAATAATGACACTATGTTAATATAGACACTATGCTAATATAGACACTATGTTACTAATAGGTTAATATAGACACTATGTTACTATAGACACTATGTTAATATAGACACTATGTTACTATAGACACTATGTTACTATAGACACTATGTTAATATAGACACTATGTTACTATAGACACTATGTTAATATAGACACTATGTTAATATAGACACTATGTTACTAATAGGTTAATATAGACACTATGTTAATATAGACACTATGTTAATATAGACACTATGTTACTAATAGGTTAATATAGACACTATGTTAATATAGACACTATGTTACTATAGACACTATGTTAATATAGACACTATGTTAATATAGACACTATGTTAATATAGACACTATGTTACTATAGACACTATGTTACTATAGACACTGTTAATATAGACACTATGTTACTATAGACACTATGTTAATATAGACACTATGTTACTATAGACACTATGTTAATATAGACACTATGTTAATATAGACACTATGTTAATATAGACACTATGTTAATATAGACACTATGTTAATATAGACACTATGTTACTATAGACACTATGTTACTAATAGGTTAATATAGACACTATGTTAATATAGACACTATGTTACTATAGACACTATGTTAATATAGACACTATGTTACTAATAGGTTAATATAGACACTATGTTAATATAGACACTATGTTACTATAGACACTATGTTAATATAGACACTATGTTAATATAGACACTATGTTAATATAGACACTATGTTAATATAGACACTATGTTACTATAGACACTATGTTAATATAGACACTATGTTAATATAGACACTATGCTACTATAGACACTATGTTAATATAGACACTATGTTACTAATAGGTTACTATAGACACTATGTTAATATAGACACTATGTTAATATAGACACTATGTTACTAATAGGTTAATATAGACACTATGTTACTATAGACACTATGTTAATATAGACACTATGTTACTATAGACACTATGTTAATATAGACACTATGTTACTAATAGGTTAATATAGACACTATGTTACTATAGACACTATGTTACTATAGACACTATGTTAATATAGACACTATGTTACTATAGACACTATGTTAATATAGACACTATGTTACTAATAGGTTAATATAGACACTATGTTAAAATAGACACTATGTTACTATAGACACTATGTTACTATAGACACTATGTTAATATAGACACTATATTACTATAGACACTATGTTAATATAGACACTATGTTACTAATAGGTTAATATAGACACTATGTTACTAATAGGTTAATATAGACACTATGTTAATATAGACACTATGTTACTAATAGGTTAATATAGACACTATGTTAATATAGACACTATGTTACTAATAGGTTAATATAGACACTATGTTACTAATGACACTATGTTACTAAAGACACTACGAGGGAGGGTGGGGTGTGCGGTGACCGTCTATCATTCTAACGGTTGTGTGTCCTAGTCGCTTCGAGGACAGCTGAAGCATTTTAAGAGAACGCTTCCTCTAACCCGAATTCTAACCTAATTAACCTAATTCTCTTAACCTTTTACTTAAAATAACCTTTTACGTCAATGTTTACCCTGACCTTTGTCGTCAGTCCTCCTAACCACCAATGTCAATTCTCCTTCTTTGTTACCAAGCGAAAAAGCAACCGGGTCTCAGAGTAAAACATATCATATTAGATGTACAGGTCAACCAATTCCTATGCTTTTGTCCGACCGCTATTGCATTCATAACGTAACCTAGGGTAACATTATGTATGACACTAAATGGAGGGCACAGATTTACCTACCAAATCTTACGAATTACCCTGAGGCCAGGTTGGTGTGTGTGTGCGTGAGTGTGTGTGTGCGTGAAGGTGTCTGTGCGTGAATGTGTATGTGTGCGTGTGTGTGTGTGTGTGTGTGAATGTGTGTGTGTGCGTGCGCGCCCACGCTGCTGCTTGTCTAATCGACACACAGCAGATGGGAACTGTCTTGATGATGGTTGTTATGGAAACAAAGTGGGCGGGTTGCCATGGCTTTGCCACCACAGATGTGCACAGTAGTAAAACTGTGATCACAGTACGGCAGCCCAGAAGGGACAGAAGGCCAGGGTTTTATTAAGGTACAACAGAATAGTATTAGCTACAGTTTCACAGTACGGCAGCCCAGAAGGGACAGAAGACCAGGGTTTTATTAAGGTACAACAGAATAGTTTTTAGCTACAGTATCACAACAAGATAACAACTCATTGTTGAACTGTTAGGAATTGAATCACATGAGAGAAACGCTCTGTTCCAAATGGCACGCTATTCCCTATAGAGTGCACTACATTTGAGTCCTATGTTTCCTGGCGCAAAAGTAGGCCACTACAGTGCCTCCAGGAAGTATTTGTCCACATTTTATTGTGTTACAGCCTGAATTTAAAAAGGATTACATTTAGATTTGTTAGTCACCAGCCTACACACAATACCCCATAACGTCAAAGTGGAATTATGTTTTTTTATACAAATTAATTCTAAATGAAAAGCTGAAATGTCTTCAGTCAATTAGTGTTCAGAAGTAAGAATGTGCTTAACAAGTCACATAATAAGTTGCATGGACTCACCCTTTGTGTTTAACATGATTTCTGAATGACTACCTCATCTCTGTACCCGACACGTATAATTATCTGTTAGGTCCCTCAGTCGAGCAGTGGATTTCAAACACAGATTCAACCGCAAAGACCAGGGAGGTTTTCCAATGGTTTGCAAGGAATGATACCCATTGGTAGATGGGGGGGAAAAAAACTGACATTGAATATCCCTTTGAGCATGGTGCAGTTATTAATTACACTTTGGATGGTGTATCAATACACCCAGTCACTACAAAGACACTGGCGTTCTTCCTAACTCAGTTGCCGGAGAGGAAGGAAACCACTCAGGGATTTCACCATGATGGTGACTTTAAAACAGTTACAGAGTTTAATGGCTGTGATGGGAGGAAACTGAGGATGGATCAACAACATGGTAGTTACTCCACAATACGAATCTAAATGACAGAGTGAAAAGAAGGAAGCCTGTACAGAATCAAAAATATTCCAAAACATGCATCCTGTTTTCAAGGCAAAAAATCTGGCAAAGAAATTCACTTTTGGTCCTGAGTGCAAAGTGTTTGGGGCAAGTCCAACACAACACATCTGTAAACGCTGCCAAAAGTGATTCTAACATGTTTTGAGTCAGGGGGTTGAATAACAAATTATATTTTCTCTTCCACTTTGACATTAGAGTTGTTGTGACAAAAAAAAAGACAATTATAACAAAATATGGGAAAATCTTGACCTGTGAATTTCAGAGGTTTTTTTGCAGGTTCAGACGCAGCCAAGAGATGACGAGGAAAAGGCTAAAAGTTGGCAGTAGTTTTAGGATATGTTTGGTAACATTAGTACAGAGTAAAAGGCCACAGACTGGCAGTAGTGTTAGGATATGTTTGGTAACATTAGTACAGAGTAAAAGGCCACAGACTGGCAGTAGTGTTAGGATATGTTTGGTAACATTAGTACAGAGTAAAAGGCCACAGACTGGCAGTAGTGTTAGGATATGTTTGGTAACATTAGTACAGAGTAAAAGGCCACAGACTGGCAGTAGTGTTAGGATATGTTTGGTAACATTAGTACAGAGTAAAAGGCCACAGACTGGCAGTAGTGTTAGGATATGTTTGGTAACATTAGTACAGAGTAAAAGGCCACAGACTGGCAGTAGTGTTAGGATATGTTTGGTAACATTAGTACAGAGTAAAAGGCCACAGACTGGCAGTAGTGTTAGGATATGTTTGGTAACATTAGTACAGAGTAAAAGGCCACAGACTGGCAGTAGTGTTAGGATATGTTTGGTAACATTAGTACAGAGTAAAAGGCCACAGACTGGCAGTAGTGTTAGGATATGTTTGGTAACATTAGTACAGAGTAAAAGGCCACAGACTGGCAGTAGTGTTAGGATATGTTTGGTAACATTAGTACAGAGTAAAAGGCCACAGACTGGCAGTAGTGTTAGGATATGTTTGGTAACATTAGTACAGAGTAAAAGGCCACAGACTGGCAGTAGTGTTAGGATATGTAGTAGTACAGTCTGATAGAGATGACTAGGAACTGGGAAGCCCTTAGTATCTTCATATTGTAAGTGTTCATCTCTTCTGGCTAAGAGCACAAGTTCCTCTGTGGAGATGGGAGAACCTTCCAGAAGAACAACCATCTCTGCAGCACTCCACCAATCAGCCCTTTATGGTAGAGTGGCCAGATGGCAGACACTCCTCAGTAAAAGGCACATGATGGCCTGCTGGGAGTTTGCCAAAAGGCCCCTAAAGGACTCTCAGACCATGAGAAGCAAGATTCTCTGGACTGATGAAACCAAGATGGAACTCTTTGGCCTGAAAGCCAAGCATCACGGCTGAAGGAAACCTGGCACCATCCCTACGATGAAGCGCTAACCCTCTGTCACCTGCTCTCAACAAACACATAAAGAACAAAATACATTATTATTGTACTGTTCTTGGTGTAATACACTACCTGCTGAGATGGTGAGTCGGCAGCAGGAACTGCAGGAAGGACAGTGAGACGTTTGGCTCGACTGTAGTAGGGATTGATTGAAGCTCAATGTTAAATTCAAATCTCCCGTCTACCGTCATCAATGTCGATGAAACTTCACACATCAACTTGACACAACACACTCCCCGCTTCTATTCATGAGCCGTCTGGTCATTACCCAGAACCACCAGATTCTTAACAGGGTCATTAGCATTATGAAGAAAAAAATAAAAATTTCATGCCCAGATTTAGACTCAATATCTAGGCTTCGGATAACGACAATACTGCAATGTCTTTAAAAGTGACCATTAGACCACCTTTCAGACTGAATACATGCTGAGATGTATCCAATATATTTCATCCAAACTGTTGTCCCTAGAAACTGATTCACGTTGAGATATCAGCTGATGTAAGAAGGGCTATATAAATACATTTGATTTGATTTGATTTGATAGGTAACATCAGTGTTTAGTCATATAGAGTCATCTAGGTTGAGAGGTAACATCGGTGTTTAGTCATATAGGGTCGTAGGGTATTGAGTGGTCATGTTATTTTTTTAGGCCAAACCTTTTGGATGCTAAGTTTTCTTAAATAAATGTTTAACAAATTTAAATTGAAAAAAAAAGCTATGTGCTGTAAAACCTTGGTAGAGCATGGGTGGAGTAGGCATTGTGTTGCTGTAAAACCTTGGTATAGCATGGGTGGAGTAGGCATTGTGATGCTGTAAAACCTTGGTAGAGCATGGGTGGAGTAGGCCTTGTGGTGCTGTAAAACCTTGGTATAGCATGGGTGGAGTAGGCATTGTGTTGCTGTAAAACCTTGGTAGAGCATGGGTGGAGTAGGCATTGTGGTGCTGTAAAACCTTGGTAGAGCATGGGTGGAGTAGGCATTGTGGTGCTGTAAAACCTTGGTAGAGCATGGGTGGAGTAGGGATTGTGGTGCTGTAAAACCTTGGTAGAGCATGGGTGGAGTAGGGATTGTGGTGCTGTAAAACCTTGGTAGAGCATGGGTGGAGTAGGCCTTGTGGTGCTGTAAAACCTTGGTAGAGCATGGGTGGAGTAGGCATTGTGGTGCTGTAAAACCTTGGTATAGCATGGGTGGAGTAGGCATTGTGGTGCTGTAAAACCTTGGTAGAGCATGGGTGGAGTAGGCATTGTGGTGCTGTAAAACCTTGGTAGAGCATGGGTGGAGTAGGCATTGTGGTGCTGTAAAACCTTGGTAGAGCATGGGTGGAGTAGGCATTGTGGTGCTGTAAAACCTTGGTAGAGCATGGGTGGAGTAGGCCTTGTGGTGCTGTAAAACCTTGGTAGAGCATGGGTGGAGTAGGCATTGTGGTGCTGTAAAACCTTGGTAGAGCATGGGTGGAATAGGCATTGTGGTGCTGTAAAACCTTGGTAGAGCATGGGTGGAGTAGGCATTGTGGTGCTGTAAAACCTTGGTAGAGCATGGGTGGAATAGGCATTGTGGTGCTGTAAAACCTTGGTAGAGCATGGGTGGAGTAGGCATTGTGGTGCTGTAAAACCTTGGTAGAGCATGGGTGGAGTAGGCATTGTGGTGCTGTAAAACCTTGGTAGAGCATGGGTGGAGTAGGCATTGTGGTGCTGTAAAACCTTGGTAGAGCATGGGTGGAGTAGGCCTTGTGGTGCTGTAAAACCTTGGTAGAGCATGGGTGGAGTAGGCATTGTGGTGCTGTAAAACCTTGGTAGAGCATGGGTGGAGTAGGCATTGTGGTGCTGTAAAACCTTGGTAGAGCATGGGTGGAGTAGGCATTGTGGTGCTGTAAAACCTTGGTAGAGCATGGGTGGAGTAGGCATTGTGGTGCTGTAAAACCTTGGTAGAGCATGGGTGGAGTAGGCATTGTGGTGCTGTAAAACCTTGGTAGAGCATGGGTGGAGTAGGCCTTGTGGTTCTGTAAAACCTTGGTAGAGCATGGGTGGAGTAGGCATTGTGGTGCTGTAAAACCTTGGTAGAGCATGGGTGGAGTAGGCATTGTGGTGCTCATGTGAATTTACTTTCTTTTTCAACCAATGCTTCTCACTTAAAGCATCGTTTTTTTGTTTCTAATTGCCATGGTTTTTACACCGGGAGGTGATTACAACAAAGTATAATTAAGCAATAAGGCCCAAGGGGGTGTGATATATGGCCCATACACCACGGCCAAGAGCTGTTCTTAGGCACAGCAATATACCACAAAA
Organism: Oncorhynchus kisutch; assembly: GCF_002021735.2. NCBI lineage: Eukaryota > Metazoa > Chordata > Actinopteri > Salmoniformes > Salmonidae > Oncorhynchus > Oncorhynchus kisutch. The sequence goes on from NC_034199.2 coordinate 49,296,696, forward strand.
CCCTGAGGTGCCTTATTGCTATTATAAACTGGTTACCAACGTAATTAGAGCAGTACAAATAAATGTTTTGTCATAACCGTGGTACGCGGTCTGATATACCATGGCTGTCAGCCAATCAGCACTCAGGGCTCCAAACCACCCAGTTTATAATAGAATATAACACAATAGAAAAGGGAGAAAGAAAGTCTGCCGGGAGATTCTCTCTGTGCTTCAACGGGAATGTTGGTTAGGAAAGAGAGAAACATTTAGAAAATTGTTTATTGTCCTTGCAAAAGACTAAATTGTACATTTAACACTTCGCTGAAACGGGAGCAAGAAAGGACTCTGTTTCTTTTTAATTTGGAGTGCAGTTCTATTCATAATACATCTATACTAGTGCTACATTTCCCTTTTCATTTTGTGGGCTTCCAGGCATTTACTCATTCATCGTCAGCATGAAGACAGTGTGGCTTGTCAGGCGTTCGTGTTTCCACTGTTTGGAGAAATGCATTCGATTTATAACTGGGCTTAGACAGATAGCAAAGTGGGTTCAAAACCAAAGTGATGTAATTATTAATTTGCATCATGAAGTGAAGGTCCATTGCCCGGCGTACCCCGGGCCAGATTAATCAAACCCCCTCGCTGCTTGCTTATTAAATTGTTCGCTATGCTGTGTGCTGTCAAAATAAAAAATGACATCCTCGCTAACTTGGTTAGATACGCGATTATCATGTGTCTGTTTTCAACAGATCAACTGTTTTAAAACTATTGTATTTTTTAACAAAAGAATACATAAATAAATAAATAATAAAATAATAATAAAATAAAATAAAATAAAATCAATAAAATAAAATCAATATAATAAACGTTCAATCAGTAATGAACCAAATCGTTTTGGAACGAAGGAACTTGCTTCCAGACCAACACCAGCTTCCAGACCAACACCAGCTTCCAGACCAACACCAGCTTCCAGACCAACACCAGCTTCCAGACCAACACCAGCTTCCACACCAACACCAGCTTCCAGACCAACACCAGCTTCCACACCAACACCAGCTTCCAGACCAACACCAGCTTCCAGACCAACACCAGCTTCCAGACCAACACCAGCTTCCAGACCAACACCAGCTTCCAGACCAACACCAGCTTCCAGACCAACACCAGCTTCCAGACCAACACCAGCTTCCAGACCAACACCAGCTTCCAGACCAACACCAGCTTCCAGACCAACACCAGCTTCCACACCAACACTAGCTTCCACACCAACACCAGCTTCCACACCAACACCAGCTGCCACACCAACACCAGCTTCCACACCAACACCAGCTTCCAGACCAACACCAGCTTCCAGACTGTCCATTTAAATGGTATTTTCGACGTCAATGTTTTAATAACAGGGTTGAAAGTGTAGTGGTTAGAGTGGATCTGAAGATCGTAGGTTTGCCTCCCGGAGGATACATTTTTTACCTTTTCAGAGCCCTTTGCCGACACACACACACACACACACGCTCATTTGAATTTATTAGGTGGCTCTTTAAAATAGCCTTTGGGTTCGTGGAGTGGCATGCAAGTGGCATTGAGTGTGGTGAGTACTACTGCTTGCGTCATGCCAGAACGGTGGAGAGACCAGCGGAGGGAGTCAGCTCTCAGAGTCATTGCCCTAATCCTTTTGAGATGCACGCCATCCCTACGGTACTGCCGTAGGGACACAGTACTTTATGGCAGAGTGGTGGATTGTGGGAAATGCGCCTGTCTCACGGAGAAATGCACACACCAGCTGGTTGCGAGCGCAGGGTCGTCTCTACGGGTTTGTTGATGTCCTCATACCACTGGAACATCCAAGTCTTCCGCTGCGTGACGTCGGAGTAGACAACGGGAACATTCGGACGTCTACCTCTAAATCAGCTCTCATCTGACGAACCCAGGGCTGTCTCCTGTGTGTGTCCCAAGTCTGACGAACCCAGGAGCAGCATCACAGTCCCTCTGCTAGAGCAGAACATGGAATAGTGTGACTATGATGTCAGGGGGGAGCAGCATCACAGTCCCTCTGCTAGAGCAGAACATGGAATAGTGTGACTATGATGTCAGGGGGGAGCAGCATCACAGTCCCTCTGCTAGAGCAGAACATGGAATAGTTTGACTATGATGTCATGGGGGGGAGCAGCATCACAGTCCCTCTGCTAGAGCAGAACATGCCCTACTTCATTCTCCGCTCTCTGAGCCACCTCTGACAGAAGGGAGAGGTTGTGATGCTTCCCTGTTTCTCTAAAGAGTGGAAACATGAACGCCCAACAGTCTTCAAGCTAATCTGTTTAATACTGACATATGCTCAAACCTTGTTTTGCAAACATGATCCTGTTAAATTTTCCCTTTATTTAACCAGACAAGTCAGTTAAGAACAAATTCTTCTTTTCAATGACGGCCTAGGAACAGTGGGTTAACTGCCTGTTCAGGGGCAGAATGACAGATTTGTACCTTGTCAGCTTGTGGATTTGAACTTGCAACCTACCGGTTACTAGTCCAACACTCTAACCACTAGGCAATTGCTGTGCTGATCGATGGACAGTTCATGCTCTCTGTCAATTATATATGTAGCTTAAAGTTATGTTTCTATTCGTATTTATTTATTTGCAGTTAAAAATGGTGACACTACAATACAACACACTCCAACAGGCCTTTATCTAAAAGGACATACAGCCTAATGAGAAAGATACAGGATTTGAATAGCAGGACGCGGTAATGTCCATTATGCCTCTGAAGAGTATGAATGAGGCTGTTTGAGAAGGTTTGTAACCTAAGCAACCAGCAAACACATTGTTTGAAGTACAATAGACCAACTGTAGGAAGTTGAAAGGTCACTCAGGCTCTGGCTCAGCGGTCTAAAGGCATTGCTACCTAAGTGCTTGAGCGGTCATTATAGACAACCTGGTTTGATTCCAGGGTGTTTCACAACCAGCTGTGATTGGGAATCACATAGGGCGGAGCCCAAGTATCCCAGCGTCGTCAGGGTTTGGCTGGTGGACCCTTTTTTTAAATGAGCCTAAAATGACATACTCAAAACTAACTGTCTGTAGCTCAGGACCTAAAATGACATACCCAAAACTAACTGTCTGTAGCTCAGGACCTAAAATGACATACCCAAAACTAACTATCTGTAGCTCTGGACCTAAAATGACATACCCAAAACGAACTGTCTGTAGCTCAGGACCTACAAGGACATACCCAAAACTAACTGAAGACCGATATCCGGATGTCTCACAATCTGACAAACACAGCAATAGCTCTGCCACCTTCCACCGCAGATGCGGAAGGCGCCACAGGCGGACGCGGTGGATTGAGATGCTGCCCATTAAAGGGGAGGATAGGCGGATGTGGTGGATTGAGATGCAGCCCATTAAAGGGGAGGATAGGCGGATGTGGTGGATTGAAACGCAGCTCATTAAAGGGGAGGATAGGCGGATGTGGTGGATTGAGATGCAGCCCATTAAAGGGGAGGATAGGCGGATGTGGTGGATTGAGATGCAGCCCATTAAAGGGGAGGATAGGCGGATGTGGTGGATTGAGATGCAGCCCATTAAAGGGGCGGATAGGCGGATCTGGTATATTGAGATGCAGCCCATTAAAGGGGAGGATAGGCGGATGTGGTGGATTGAGATGCTGCCAATTTGGAAAAAAGAAACGGATATCGCTAGCTTACTGACCAATTTTGATGGTGATTTTTGAAATTGCGTTACTTCGATTGAGTCTCCTGCTTCAATAGACTCTAGGGCGCTTTAAACCCGTTTCTGTGTGAGTTTCTATAATCGTTGGATCACCTGCACCCCCCTCCATCCCTCCTGCCTGCGATAACATAACAGGAAGGTTGAAGAAGAGGGTGAGGCTGAGGGTGAGGGTGAGGCTGAGGGTGAGGCTGAGGGTGAGGCTGAGGGTGAGGGTGAGGGTGAGGCTGAGGGTGAGGCTGAGGGTGAGGCTGACGGTGAGGCTGAGGGTGAGGCTGAGGGTGAGGCTGAGGGTGAGGGTGAGGGTGAGGGTGAGGCTGAGGGTGAGGCTGAGGCTGAGGGTGAGGGTGAGGCTGAGGGTGAGGCTGAGGGTGAGGCTGAGGGTGAGGGTGAGGCAGAGGGTGAGGGTGAGGCTGAGGGTGAGGCTGAGGGTGAGGCTGAGGGTGAGGGTGAGGCTGAGGGTGAGGGTGAGGCTGAGGGTGAGGCTGAGGGTGAGGGTGAGGCTGAGGGTGAGGCTGAGGGTGAGGGAGTGGCAGGTAGCCTAGCGGTTCAGAGCGTTGGGCCAATAACCCAAATGTCATTTTGTTTCGATTTCCCGAGCAGACTAGATGGAAAAAATCTGCCGCTGTGCATTTGAGCAAGGAACTTAACCCCTTCACTTAATCCCTAATTGCTCCTAAACGCTGGATAAGAGCGTCGGCTAATCAACTTTTTTTTTAAAGGTAGAAGAAGATGTAGAGCTTTTTCTGATCTCCTCACTTCCTACTCCAGTTCACCACAGATCAATTCCATCCATTAAGTATTCAACCCTCTCAATGAATACACCTTTAGGAAGGAGAGGCCATAAGTATCTCTAAAGCATGTAGCGTCTCAACCCTGAAATTATAAAACGATGACGTCTTTTCAGACATTTGCCACATCTTTTCCCTGTGAGAGATGTATTTATTTTTTTAACCTTTATTTAACTAGGCAAGTCAGTTAAGAACAAATTCTTATTTTCAATGGCGGCCTAGGAACAGTGGGTTAACTGCCTGTTCAGGGGCAGAACGACAGATTTGTACCTTGTCAGCTCGGGGGTTTGAACTTGCAACCTTCCGGTTACTAGTCCAACGCTCTAACGCTCTAACCACTAGGCTACCCTGCCGTAAACAGATGCATATGAATGAGATGAGTGGTCCCTGTGGGAGCTGTATTGTCATTATTCATGTGGCACACAGATTCAATAGTCTACCAGACAGACAGATATGACACCCTATCCCCTTTACAGAGATCTACATTTGGCCAGGGCACATGGGACTCTATAGAGGGAATATGTCTCCATTTGGGATACAGACACAGAGATAGGATGACAGGCCTGGTGCACTGGGGAGCCGAGCCTGGATGACAGGCCTGGTGCATTGGGGAGCCGAGCCTGGATGACAGCCCTGGTGCATTGGGGAGCCGAGCCTGGATGACAGCCCTGGTGCATTGGGGATCCCAGCTGAGCCAAGTCTCTCTCCTGTCTGCTTACGATGTAACAACAGTCCTCCCCTCCCTGTGTTATCGCCATGGCCACACGGGCAATGCCAATCACAGTGCCAATCATAGCCATGCCAGGGGATGAGGTGTCAATCAGACAGATGGATGAAGAGGCGGGACAGGCGGTAGGTTGCTGGAGCAGCAGCTGGAGGTTGGCGGAGGTGGGTGTGTGAAGAGGTGGAGGGGTATGGAGGGGTGAGACCAGACCAGTGCCCACTCCTCTGCCATCCTCTCTCTGTCTCATCTCCCAGTGCTACTGCAGACAATCCAAGATGACAGACAGACCCATACAGCCCAGCCTAAACAGGTTGACGTGGCGATGATGGGTGTTGGATGCTGTATCACATGTTTCCCCAAGTTTTATGAGAAAACAAACCACCATTTTTCTTAGATGTTTTATTGTTTGACAGAAAAGACAACAGAAAATCAGTCCCAAATCATTTAAATGTGGTAAATGTGTTCCAAAGTATCACCCATAAGAGAGAGATATGCGATCTTTACAAATCAAATCCAATGTTATTTGTGACATGCGCTGAATACAACAGGTGTGGATCTCACAGTGAAATTCTTACTTACAAGCCTAATTAACCAACAATGCAGTTTTAAGAAAAAATAAGTGTTAAAGTATTTACTAAATAAACTGAAGTAAACAATAAATGAAAAAATGAAAACATAAAAAAATAACAGTAACGAGTCAATGTGAAGGCTATATACAGGGTATTACGGTACAGAGTCAATGTGGAGGCTATATACAGGGTATTACGGTACAGAGTCAATGTGGAGGCTATATACAGGGTATTACGGTACAGAGTCAATGTGGAGGCTGTATACAGGGGGTACCGGTACAGAGTCAATGTGGAGGCTATATACAGGGTATTACGGTACAGAGTCAATGTGGAGGCTATATACAGGGTATTACGGTACAGAGTCAATGTGGAGGCTGTATACAGGGTATTACGGTACAGAGTCAATGTGGAGGCTATATACAGGGTATTACGGTACAGAGTCAATGTGGAGGCTGTATACAGGGTATTACGGTACAGAGTCAACGTGGAGGCTGTATACAGGGTATTACGGTACAGAGTCAATGTGGAGGCTATATACAGGGTATTACGGTACAGAGTCATGTGGAGGCTATATACAGGGTATTACGGTACAGAGTCAACGTGGAGGCTATATACAGGGTATTACGGTACAGAGTCAATGTGGAGGCTATATACAGGGTATTACGGTACAGAGTCAATGTGGAGGCTATATACAGGGTATTACGGTACAGAGTCAATGTGGAGGCTATATACAGGGTATTGCGGTACAGAGTCAATGTGGAGGCTATATACAGGGTATTACGGTACAGAGTCAATGTGGAGGCTATATACAGGGTATTACGGTACAGAGTCAATGTGGAGGCTATATACAGGGTGTTACGGTGCAGAGTCAATGTGGAGGCTATATACAGGGTATTACGGTACAGAGTCAATGTGGAGGCTATATACAGGGTATTACGGTACAGAGTCAATGTGGAGGCTATATACAGGGTATTACGGTACAGAGTCAATGTGGAGGCTATATACAGGGTATTACGGTACAGAGTCAATGTGGAGGCTGTATACAGGGTATTACGGTACAGAGTCAATGTGGAGGCTATATACAGGGTATTACGGTACAGAGTCAATGTGGAGGCTGTATACAGGGTATTACGGTACAGAGTCAACGTGGAGGCTGTATACAGGGTATTACGGTACAGAGTCAATGTGGAGGCTATATACAGGGTATTACGGTACAGAGTCAATGTGGAGGCTATATACAGGGTATTACGGTACAGAGTCAACGTGGAGGCTATATACAGGGTATTACGGTACAGAGTCAATGTGGAGGCTATATACAGGGTATTACGGTACAGAGTCAATGTGGAGGCTATATACAGGGTATTACGGTACAGAGTCAATGTGGAGGCTATATACAGGGTATTGCGGTACAGAGTCAATGTGGAGGCTATATACAGGGTATTACGGTACAGAGTCAATGTGGAGGCTATATACAGGGTATTACGGTACAGAGTCAATGTGGAGGCTATATACAGGGTGTTACGGTGCAGAGTCAATGTGGAGGCTATATACAGGGTATTACGGTACAGAGTCAATGTGGAGGCTATATACAGGGTATTACGGTACAGAGTCAATGTGGAGGCTATATACAGGGTATTACGGTACAGAGTCAATGTGGAGGCTATATACAGGGTATTGCGGTACAGAGTCAATGTGGAGGCTATATACAGGGTATTACGGTACAGAGTCAATGTGGAGGCTATATACAGGGTATTACGGTACAGAGTCAATGTGGAGGCTATATACAGGGTGTTACGGTGCAGAGTCAATGTGGAGGCTATATACAGGGTATTACGGTACAGAGTCAATGTGGAGGCTATATACAGGGTATTACGGTACAGAGTCAATGTGGAGGCTATATACAGGGTATTACGGTACAGAGTCAATGTGGAGGCTATATACAGGGTATTACGGTACAGAGTCAATGTGGAGGCTATATACAGGGGGTACCGGTACAGAGTCAATGTGGAGGCTATATACAGGGGGTACTGGTACAGAGTCAATGTGGAGGCTATATACAGGGTATTACGGTACAGAGTCAATGTGGAGGCTATATACAGGGTATTACGGTACAGAGTCAATGTGAAGGCTATATACAGGGTATTACGGTACAGAGTCAATGTGGAGGCTATATACAGGGGGTACCGGTACAGAGTCAATGTGGAGGCTATATACAGGGTATTACGGTACAGAGTCAATGTGGAGGCTATATACAGGGTGTTACGGTACAGAGTCAATGTGGAGGCTATATACAGGGGGTACCGGTACAGAGTCAATGTGGAGGCTATATACAGGGTGTTACGGTACAGAGTCAATGTGGAGGCTATATACAGGGTATTACGGTACAGAGTCAATGTGGAGGCTATATACAGGGTGTTACGGTACAGAGTCAATGTGGAGGCTATATACAGGGTATTACGGTACAGAGTCAATGTGGAGGCTATATACAGGGTATTACGGTACAGAGTCAATGTGGAGGCTATATACAGGGTATTACGGTACAGAGTCAATGTGGAGGCTATATACAGGGGGTACCGGTACAGAGTTAATGTGGAGGCTATATACAGGGTATTACGGTACAGAGTCAATGTGGAGGCTATATACAGGGGGTACCGGTACAGAGTCAATGTGGAGGCTATATACAGGGGGTACCGGTACAGAGTCAATGTGGAGGCTATATACAGGGTATTACGGTACAGAGTCAATGTGGAGGCTATATACAGGGTATTACGGTACAGAGTCAATGTGGAGGCTATATACAGGGTATTACGGTACAGAGTCAATGTGGAGGCTATATTCAGGGTATTACGGTACAGAGTCAATGTGGAGTCTATATACAGGGTATTACGGTACAGAGTTAATGTGGAGGCTATATACAGGGGGTACCGGTACAGAGTCAATGTGGAGGCTATATACAGGGTATTACGGTACAGAGTCAATGTGGAGGTTATATACAGGGTATTACGGTACAGAGTCAATGTGGAGGCTATATACAGGGTATTACGGTACAGAGTCAATGTGGAGGCTATATACAGGGGGTACCGGTACAGAGTCAATGTGGAGGCTATATACAGGGGGTACCGGTACAGAGTCAATGTGGAGGCTATATACAGGGTATTACGGTACAGAGTCAATGTGGAGGCTATATACAGGGTATTACGGTACAGAGTCAATGTGAAGGCTATATACAGGGTATTACGGTACAGAGTCAATGTGGAGGCTATATACAGGGTATTACGGAACAGAGTCAATGTGGAGACTATATACAGGGTGTACGGTACAGAGTCAATGTGGAGGCTATATACAGGGTATTACGGTACAGAGTCAATGTGGAGGCTATATACAGGGTATTACGGTACAGAGTCAATGTGGAGGCTATATACAGGGTATTACGGTACAGAGTCAATGTGGAGGCTATATACAGGGTATTACGGTACAGAGTCAATGTGGAGGCTATATACAGGGTATTACGGTACAGAGTCAATGTGGAGGCTATATACAGGGTATTACGGTACAGAGTCAATGTGGAGGCTATATACAGGGTATTACGGTACAGAGTCAATGTGGAGGCTATATACAGGGTATTACGGTACAGAGTCAATGTGGAGGCTATATACAGGGTATTACGGTACAGAGTCAATGTGGAGGCTATATACAGGGGGTACCGGTACAGAGTCAATGTGGAGGCTATATACAGGGGGTACCGGTACAGAGTCAATGTGGAGGCTATATACAGGGTATTACGGTACAGAGTCAATGTGGAGGCTATATACAGGGTATTACGGTACAGAGTCAATGTGGAGGCTATATACAGGGTATTACGGTACAGAGTCAATGTGGAGGCTATATTCAGGGTATTACGGTACAGAGTCAATGTGGAGTCTATATACAGGGTATTACGGTACAGAGTTAATGTGGAGGCTATATACAGGGGGTACCGGTACAGAGTCAATGTGGAGGCTATATACAGGGTATTACGGTACAGAGTCAATGTGGAGGTTATATACAGGGTATTACGGTACAGAGTCAATGTGGAGGCTATATACAGGGTATTACGGTACAGAGTCAATGTGGAGGCTATATACAGGGGGTACCGGTACAGAGTCAATGTGGAGGCTATATACAGGGGGTACTGGTACAGAGTCAATGTGGAGGCTATATACAGGGTATTACGGTACAGAGTCAATGTGGAGGCTATATACAGGGTATTACGGTACAGAGTCAATGTGAAGGCTATATACAGGGTATTACGGTACAGAGTCAATGTGGAGGCTATATACAGGGTATTACGGAACAGAGTCAATGTGGAGGACTATATACAGGGTGTTACGGTACAGAGTCAATGTGGAGGCTATATACAGGGTATTACGGTACAGAGTCAATGTGGAGGCTATATACAGGGTATTACGGTACAGAGTCAATGTGGAGGCTATATACAGGGTATTACGGTACAGAGTCAATGTGGAGGCTATATACAGGGTATTACGGTACAGAGTCAATGTGGAGGCTATATACAGGGTATTACGGTACAGAGTCAATGTGGAGGCTATATACAGGGTATTACGGTACAGAGTCAATGTGGAGGGCTATATACAGGGTATTACGGTACAGAGTCAATGTGGAGGCTATATACAGGGTATTACGGTACAGAGTCAATGTGGAGCTATATACAGGGAGGTTACCGGTACAGAGTCAATGTGGAGGCTATATACAGGGGGTACCGGTACAGAGTCAATGTGGAGGCATATACAGGGTATTACGGTACAGAGTCAATGTGGAGGCTATATACAGGGTATTGCGGTACAGAGTCAATGTGGAGGCTATATACAGGGTATTGACGGTACAGAGTCAATGTGGAGGCTATATACAGGGATTTACGGTACAGAGTCAATGTGGAGGCTATATACAGGGTATTACGGTACAGAGTCAATGTGGAGGCTATATACAGGGTGTTACGGTGCAGAGTCAATGTGGAGGCTATATACAGGGTATTACGGTACAGAGTCAATGTGGAGGCTATATACAGGGTATTACGGTACAGAGTCAATGTGGAGGCTATATACAGGGTATTACGGTACAGAGTCAATGTGGAGGCTATATACAGGGTATTACGGTACAGAGTCAATGTGGAGGCTATATACAGGGGGTACCGGTACAGAGTCAATGTGGGAGGCTATATACAGGGGGTACTGGTACAGAGTCAATGTGGAGGCTATATACAGGGTATTACGGTACAGAGTCAATGTGGAGGCTATATACAGGGTATTACGGTACAGAGTCAATGTGAAGGCTATATACAGGGTATTACGGTACAGAGTCAATGTGGAGGCTATATACAGGGGGTACCGGTACAGAGTCAATGTGGAGGCTATATACAGGGTATTACGGTACAGAGTCAATGTGGAGGCTATATACAGGGTGTTACGGTACAGAGTCAATGTGGAGGCTATATACAGGGGGTACCGGTACAGAGTCAATGTGGAGGCTATATACAGGGTGTTACGGTACAGAGTCAATGTGGAGGCTATATACAGGGTATTACGGTACAGAGTCAATGTGGAGGCTATATACAGGGTGTTACGGTACAGAGTCAATGTGGAGGCTATATACAGGGTATTACGGTACAGAGTCAATGTGGAGGCTATATACAGGGTATTACGGTACAGAGTCAATGTGGAGGCTATATACAGGGTATTACGGTACAGAGTCAATGTGGAGGCTATATACAGGGGGTACCGGTACAGAGTTAATGTGGAGGCTATATACAGGGTATTACGGTACAGAGTCAATGTGGAGGCTATATACAGGGGGTACCGGTACAGAGTCAATGTGGAGGCTATATACAGGGTGTTACGGTACAGAGTCAATGTGGAGGCTATATACAGGGTATTACGGTACAGAGTCAATGTGGAGGCTATATACAGGGTATTACGGTACAGAGTCAATGTGGAGGCTATATACAGGGTATTACGGTACAGAGTCAATGTGGAGGCTATATACAGGGGGTACCGGTACAGAGTCAATGTGGAGGCTATATACAGGGGGTACCGGTACAGAGTCAATGTGGAGGCTATATACAGGGTATTACGGTACAGAGTCAATGTGGAGGCTATATACAGGGTATTACGGTACAGAGTCAATGTGGAGGCTATATACAGGGTATTACGGTACAGAGTCAATGTGGAGGCTATATTCAGGGTATTACGGTACAGAGTCAATGTGGAGTCTATATACAGGGTATTACGGTACAGAGTTAATGTGGAGGCTATATACAGGGGGTACCGGTACAGAGTCAATGTGGAGGCTATATACAGGGTATTACGGTACAGAGTCAATGTGGAGGTTATATACAGGGTATTACGGTACAGAGTCAATGTGGAGGCTATATACAGGGTATTACGGTACAGAGTCAATGTGGAGGCTATATACAGGGGGTACCGGTACAGAGTCAATGTGGAGGCTATATACAGGGGGTACCGGTACAGAGTCAATGTGGAGGCTATATACAGGGTATTACGGTACAGAGTCAATGTGGAGGCTATATACAGGGTATTACGGTACAGAGTCAATGTGAAGGCTATATACAGGGTATTACGGTACAGAGTCAATGTGGAGGCTATATACAGGGTATTACGGAACAGAGTCAATGTGGAGACTATATACAGGGTGTTACGGTACAGAGTCAATGTGGAGGACTATATACAGGGTATTACGGTACAGAGTCAATGTGGAGGCTATATACAGGGTATTACGGTACAGAGTCAATGTGGAGGCTATATACAGGGTATTACGGTACAGAGTCAATGTGGAGGCTATATACAGGGTATTACGGTACAGAGTCAATGTGGAGGCTATATACAGGGTATTACGGTACAGAGTCAATGTGGAGGCTATATACAGGTATTACGGTACAGAGTCAATGTGGAGGCTATATACAGGGTATTACGGTACAGAGTCAATGTGGAGGCTATATACAGGGTATTACGGTACAGAGTCAATGTGGAGGCTATATACAGGGTATTACGGTACAGAGTCAATGTGGAGGCTATATACAGGGTATTACGGTACAGAGTCAATGTGGAGGCTATATACAGGGGGTACCGGTACAGAGTCAATGTGGAGGCTATATACAGGGGGTACCGGTACAGAGTCAATGTGGAGGCTATATACAGGGTATTACGGTACAGAGTCAATGTGGAGGCTATATACAGGGTATTACGGTACAGAGTCAATGTGGAGGCTATATACAGGGTATTACGGTACAGAGTCAATGTGGAGGCTATATTCAGGGTATTACGGTACAGAGTCAATGTGGAGTCTATATACAGGGTATTACGGTACAGAGTTAATGTGGAGGCTATATACAGGGGGTACCGGTACAGAGTCAATGTGGAGGCTATATACAGGGTATTACGGTACAGAGTCAATGTGGAGGTTATATACAGGGTATTACGGTACAGAGTCAATGTGGAGGCTATATACAGGGTATTACGGTACAGAGTCAATGTGGAGGCTATATACAGGGGGTACCGGTACAGAGTCAATGTGGAGGCTATATACAGGGGGTACTGGTACAGAGTCAATGTGGAGGCTATATACAGGGTATTACGGTACAGAGTCAATGTGGAGGCTATATACAGGGTATTACGGTACAGAGTCAATGTGAAGGCTATATACAGGGTATTACGGTACAGAGTCAATGTGGAGGCTATATACAGGGTATTACGGAACAGAGTCAATGTGGAGACTATATACAGGGTGTTACGGTACAGAGTCAATGTGGAGGCTATATACAGGGTATTACGGTACAGAGTCAATGTGGAGGCTATATACAGGGTATTACGGTACAGAGTCAATGTGGAGGCTATATACAGGGTATTACGGTACAGAGTCAATGTGGAGGCTATATACAGGGTATTACGGTACAGAGTCAATGTGGAGGCTATATACAGGGTATTACGGTACAGAGTCAATGTGGAGGCTATATACAGGGTATTACGGTACAGAGTCAATGTGGAGGCTATATACAGGGTATTACGGTACAGAGTCAATGTGGAGGCTATATACAGGGTATTACGGTACAGAGTCAATGTGGAGGCTATATACAGGGGGTACCGGTACAGAGTCAATGTGGAGGCTATATACAGGGGGTACCGGTACAGAGTCAATGTGGAGGCTATATACAGGGTATTACGGTACAGAGTCAATGTGGAGGCTATATACAGGGTATTACGGTACAGAGTCAATGTGGAGGCTATATACAGGGTATTACGGTACAGAGTCAATGTGGAGGCTATATTCAGGGTATTACGGTACAGAGTCAATGTGGAGTCTATATACAGGGTATTACGGTACAGAGTTAATGTGGAGGCTATATACAGGGGGTACCGGTACAGAGTCAATGTGGAGGCTATATACAGGGTATTACGGTACAGAGTCAATGTGGAGGTTATATACAGGGTATTACGGTACAGAGTCAATGTGGAGGCTATATACAGGGTATTACGGTACAGAGTCAATGTGGAGGCTATATACAGGGTATTACGGTACAGAGTCAATGTGGAGGCTATATACAGGGTATTACGGTACAGAGTCAATGTGGAGGCTATTTACAGGGTATTACGGTACAGAGTCAATGTGGAGGCTATATACAGGGTGTTACGGTACAGAGTCAATGTGGAGGCTATATACAGGGTATTACGGTACAGAGTCAATGTGGAGGCTATATACAGGGGGTACCGGTACAGAGTCAATGTGGAGGCTATATACAGGGGGTACCGGTACAGAGTCAATGTGGAGGCTATATACAGGGTATTACGGTACAGAGTCAATGTGGAGGCTATATACAGGGTATTACGGTACAGAGTCAATGTGGAGGCTATATACAGGGGGTACCGGTACAGAGTCAATGTGGAGGCTATATACAGGGGGTACCGGTACAGAGTCAATGTGGAGGCTATATACAGGGGGTACCGATACAGAGTCAATGTGGAGACTATATACAGGGGGTACCGGTACAGAGTCAATGTGGAGGCTATATACAGGGTATTACGGTACAGAGTCAATGTGGAGGCTATATACAGGGGGTACCGGTACAGAGTCAATGTGGAGGCTATATACAGGGGGTACCGGTACAGAGTCAATGTGGAGGCTATATACAGGGTGTACCGGTACAGAGTCAATGTGGAGGCTATATACAGGGTGTACTGGTACAGAGTCAATGTGGAGGCTATATACAGGGGGTACCGGTACAGAGTCAATGTGGAGGCTATATACAGGGTGTACCGGTACAGAGTCAATGCAGAGGCTATATACAGGGGGTACCGGTACAGAGTCAATGTGGAGGCTATATACAGGGGGGTACCGGTACAGAGTCAATGTGGAGGCTATATACAGGGGGTACCGGTACAGGGTCATTGTGGAGGCTATATACAGGGGTTACCGATACAGAGTCAATGTGGAGGCTATATACAGGGGGTACCGGTACAGAGTCAATGTGGAGGCTATATACAGGGGGTACCGGTACAGAGTCAATGTGGAGGCTATATACAGGGGGTAGCAGTACAGAGTCAATGTGGAGGCTATATACAGGGGGTACCGGTACAGGGTCATTGTGGAGGCTATATACAGGGGTTACCGATACAGAGTCAATGTGGAGGCTATATACAGGGGGTACCGGTACAGAGTCAATGTGGAGGCTATATACAGGGGGTACCGGTACAGAGTCAATGCAGAGGCTATATACAGGGGGTACCGGTACAGAGTCAATGTGGAGGCTATATACAGGGGGGTACCGGTACAGAGTCAATGTGGAGGCTATATACAGGGGGTACCGGTACAGGGTCATTGTGGAGGCTATATACAGGGGTTACCGATACAGAGTCAATGTGGAGGCTATATACAGGGGGTACCGGTACAGAGTCAATGTGGAGGCTATATACAGGGGGTAGCGGTACAGAGTCAATGTGGAGGCTATATACAGGGTATTACGGTACAGAGTCAATGTGGAGGCTATATACAGGGGGTACCGGTACAGAGTCAATGTGGAGGCTATATACAGGGGGTACCGGTACAGAGTCAATGTGGAGGCTATATACAGGGTATTACGGTACAGAGTCAATGTGGAGGCTATATACAGGGTATTACGGTACAGAGTCAATGTGGAGGCTATATACAGGGGGTACCGGTACAGAGTCAATGTGGAGGCTATATACAGGGTATTACGGTACCGAGTCAATGTGGAGGCTATATACAGGGGGTACTGGTACAGAGTCAATGTGGAGGCTATATACAGGGGGTACCGGTACAGAGTCAATGTGGAGGCTATATACAGGGGGTACTGGTACAGAGTCAATGTGGAGGCTATATACAGGGGGTACCGGTACAGAGTCAATGTGGAGGCTATATACAGGGTGTACCAGTACAGAGTCAATGTGGAGGCTATATACAAGGGGTACCGGTACAGAGTCAATGTGGAGGCTATATACAGGGGGTACCGGTACAGAGTCAATGTGGAGGCTATATACAGGGGGTACCGGTACAGAGTCAATGTGGAGGCTATATACAGGGGGTACCGGTACAGAGTCAATGTGGAGGCTATATACAGGGGGTACCGGTACAGAGTCAATGTGGAGGCTATATACAGGGGGTACCGGTACAGAGTCAATGTGGAGGCTATATACAGGGGGTACCGGTACAGAGTCAATGTGGAGGCTATATACAGGGGGTACCGGTACAGAGTCAATGTGGAGGCTATATACAGGGGGTACCGGTACAGAGTCAATGTGGAGACTATATACAGGGGGTACCGGTACAGAGTCAATGTGGAGGCTATATACAGGGTATTACGGTACAGAGTCAATGTGGAGGCTATATACAGGGGGTACCGGTACAGAGTCAATGTGGAGGCTATATACAGGGGGTACCGGTACAGAGTCAATGTGGAGGCTATATACAGGGTGTACCGGTACAGAGTCAATGTGGAGGCTATATACAGGGTGTACTGGTACAGAGTCAATGTGGAGGCTATATACAGGGGGTACCGGTACAGAGTCAATGTGGAGGCTATATACAGGGTGTACCGGTACAGAGTCAATGCAGAGGCTATATACAGGGGGTACCGGTACAGAGTCAATGTGGAGGCTATATACAGGGGGGGTACCGGTACAGAGTCAATGTGGAGGCTATATACAGGGGGTACCGGTACAGGGTCATTGTGGAGGCTATATACAGGGGTTACCGATACAGAGTCAATGTGGAGGCTATATACAGGGGGTACCGGTACAGAGTCAATGTGGAGGCTATATACAGGGGGTACCGGTACAGAGTCAATGTGGAGGCTATATACAGGGGGTAGCAGTACAGAGTCAATGTGGAGGCTATATACAGGGGGTACCGGTACAGGGTCATTGTGGAGGCTATATACAGGGGTTACCGATACAGAGTCAATGTGGAGGCTATATACAGGGGGTACCGGTACAGAGTCAATGTGGAGGCTATATACAGGGGGTACCGGTACAGAGTCAATGCAGAGGCTATATACAGGGGGTACCGGTACAGAGTCAATGTGGAGGCTATATACAGGGGGGTACCGGTACAGAGTCAATGTGGAGGCTATATACAGGGGGTACCGGTACAGGGTCATTGTGGAGGCTATATACAGGGGTTACCGATACAGAGTCAATGTGGAGGCTATATACAGGGGGTACCGGTACAGAGTCAATGTGGAGGCTATATACAGGGGGTAGCGGTACAGAGTCAATGTGGAGGCTATATACAAGGGGTACCGGTACAGAGTCAATGTGGAGGCTATATACAGGGTGTTACGGTACAGAGTCAATGTGGAGGCTATATACAGGGGGTACCGGTACAGAGTCAATGTGGAGGCTATATACAGGTGGTACCGGTACAGAGTTAATATGGAGGCTATATACAGGGGGGTACCAGTACAGAGTCAATGTGGAGGCTATATACAGGGGGTACCGGTACAGAGTCAATGTGGAGGCTATATACAGGGGGTACCGGTACAGAGTCAATGTGTAGGCTATATACAGGGGGTACCAGTACAGAGTCAATGTGGAGGCTATATACAGGGTATTACGGTACAGAGTCAATGTGGAGGCTATATACAGGGGGTACCGGTACAGAGTCAATTTGGAGGCTATATACAGGGGGTACCGGTACAGAGTCAATGTGGAGGCTATATACAGGGGGTACCGGTACAGAGTCAATTTGTAGGCTATATACAGGGGGTACCGGTACAGAGTCAATGTGGAGGCTATGTGGGTGGGGGGGGGGTGTCTCGTTGATGATCCTGGGTATATGATACATACAGGTGTAGTGGGGAGACTATCTCCTCAGTACCATAGTCTCCTCTATGATCTAATGGAGAGCTGCTGACAAGCACAGTCCATCCTGACAGCCCTGTTCCCACACAGACACAATACAGTGGTAGATATGGGACAGCTTGTCCCTCAGGGAAACCAACCGGAGGCTGTTGATATGAAAATCAACCATTGAGCTGTTCTCTGTTGTTGTCTGTCTGCCACCTGCAGCCGAGTGTCAACTCAACTCGCGTGGAAATGATGCTCTTCTGACACACACACACACACGCACACACATGCAAGCACGCACGCGCACACACAGACGCACGCACACACACACACAAACACACGCACGCACATGCACGCACGCATGCGCACACACACGCACACACACGCACGCACACACACACACACATATAAGCACACACACACACGCACACACACACACACACACATACACACACACACACACACACACACATACACATACACACACACACATACACTACACACACACCTGACACAAAGCCTCACAGTAACAGCTGCTCTATCAGCACAGAGAAAGACTGCCCGGGATCAATTTCAGTAGAGCTAAAGAATCCTCATCAGCGTGGATGAGGACTGCATCAGCCTCACCTATTTAATGACCCTACTTTTGACCGGGGAACATAGTGCACTACATAGGGAATAGGGGGACATGTAGTGCACTACATAGGGAATAGGGGGCCATGTAGTGCACTACATAGGGAATAGGGGGCCATGTAGTGTACTACATAGGGAATAGGGGACCATGTAGTGCACTAAATAGGGAATAGGGGGCCATGTAGTGCACTACATAGGGAATAGGGGGCCATGTAGTACACTATATAGGGAATAGGGGGCCATGTAGTGCACTACATAGGGAATAGGGGGCCATGTAGTGCACTACATAGGGAATAGGGGGCCATGTAGTGCACTAAATAGGGAACAAGGGGGCATGTAGTGCACTACATAGGGAATAGGGGGCCATGTAGTGCACTACATAGGGAATAGGTGTCACGAATCCCGCTCCCTGAGTCTGTGTTTGCCTGTGTTTCTGTCCTGGAGTGTGTTTCCGGTGTCCTGGAACGCACCCTGTCTGGTTGCCGGGCGAATTAGCTTGTTGGGAGATCGATGTTCACCCGCACCTGTATCCCATCAGTAATCTGCACACCTGTCCTGATCATCACCTCTCCCCTTCAAAAGCTCTGACCTGACATCCATTCCCTGCCGGATCGTTAGCCATGAACAGTATGTTGTGCCCACGAACCAGCCTCCAGTTTATAGAGTTTGTTTTGTTTGATTGTTTTGTACGTCTTGCTTGCCTTTAACTTACCGCCGTTTGTTTTGTCTACAGCCATTCACCCGGAACCCATACCCCATCCCTGTCTACAGCCATTCACCCGGAACCCATACCCCATCCCTGTCTACAGCCATTCACCCGGAACCCATACCCCATCCCTGTCTACAGCCATTCACCCGGAACCCATACCCCATCCCTGTCTACAGCCATTCACCCGGAACCCATACCCCATCCCTGTCTACAGCCATTCACCCGGAACCCATACCCCATCCCGGTCTACAGCCATTCACCCGGAACCCATACCCCATCCCTGTCTACAGCCATTCACCCGGAACCCATACCCCATCCCTGTCTACAGCCATTCACCCGGAACCCATACCCCATCCCTGTCTACAGCCATTCACCCGGAACCCATACCCCATCCCTGTCTACAGCCATTCACCCGGAACCCATACCCCATCCCTGTCTACAGCCATTCACCCGGAACCCATACCCCATCCCTGTCTACAGCCATTCACCCGGAACCCATACCCCATCCCTGTCTACAGCCATTCACCCGGAACCCATACCCCATCCCTGTCTACAGCCATTCACCCGGAACCCATACCCCATCCCTGTCTACAGCCATTCACCCGGAACCCATACCCCATCCCTGTCTACAGCCATTCACCCGGAACCCATACCCCATCCCTGTCTACAGCCATTCACCCGGAACCCATACCCCATCCCTGTCTACAGCCATTCACCCGGAACCCATACCCCATCCCTGTCTACAGCCATTCACCCGGAACCCATACCCCATCCCTGTCTACAGCCATTCACCCGGAACCCATACCCCATCCCTGTCTACAGCCATTCACCCGGAACCCATACCCCATCCCTGTCTACAGCCATTCACCCGGAACCCATACCCCATCCCTGTCTACAGCCATTCACCCGGAACCCACCATCCCTGTCTAAGCCCCATTCACCCCCATCCCTGTCTACAGCCATTCACCCGGAACCCATACCCCATCCCTGTCTGCTCGTCGCCAGTGTGTTGTTATCCATTGGATCTGCATATCCACTCCCATCAACCCACCTCCGCTGCCCGCTCCTCCACCCGGAACTATCTACCTCCACGTTCTCATTGATTAATAAATACTCACCATCTTTATACTCACCTTGTCCTGGTCTGCTTCTGGGTCCAATTCTGGTCATCCGTGACAATAGGGGCCATGTAGTGTACTACATAGGGAATAGGGGACCATGTAGTGTACTACATAGGGAATAGGGGGCCATGTAGTGTACTACATAGGGAATAGGGGACCATGTAGTGCACTACATAGGGAATAGGGGTCCATGTAGTGCACTATATAGGGAATATAATGCCATTTGGGATGTACTCGTTGAAGTATGTTGAATTCCACCCCTGTACCAGAGGGATATTTATCCTACTATAACGTCCAGCAACCCTCACACTTGACTTGATCTCTCAAACCTAAAACCAATGACCGTAAAAAAGAATATATATATATAGGCCCTCATATCTGGTCTAATTCAAAACAAACTCCATAATGTTATCTCCAGCTACAGCTATTGGGTAGGATAATACAAAAGCTGTGTTGACAGACAGAGTAAATCATATTCTATTCAAGTTGTCTAATTGTTGAATGCTAGCTGGTAGGTTTTTCAGGCAGGAACAGACATTCATAACTCCAGAGAGAGGAAGAGAGAGATGGAGAACCGACGTTTCTGTTAGTGGGTTGAGGTAGTAGTGTGTGTGTGTGTGTGTGTGTGTGTGTGTGTGTGTGTGTGTGTGTGTGTGTGTGTGTGTGTGTGTGTGTGTGTGTGTGTGTGTGTGTGTGTGTAAGTGTGTACAAGTGTGTAAGTGTGTTCGTAAGTGTGTGTGTGTGTATGTGCGTGCTTCTATGGAGTGGAAACAGTGTTCAGTTGTCTCGTAGCTGATTGAAACGTCCCGGTCACTCACTATCTGCTGGGGAGACAGAGAGAACTAAAGATAACCCTGCTGGGGAGACAGAGAGAACTAAAGATAACCCTGCTGGGGAGACAGAGAGAACTAAAGATAACCCTGCTGGGGAGACAGAGAGAACTAAAGATAACCCTGCTGGAGAGACAGAGAGAACTAAAGATAACCCTGCTGGGGAGACAGAGAGAACTAACGATAACCATGCTGGGGAGACAGAGAGAACTAAAGATAACCCTGCTGGGGAGACAGAGAGAACTAAAGATAACCCTGCTGGGGAGACAGAGAGAACTAAAGATAACCCTGCTGGGGAGACAGAGAGAACTAAAGATAACCCTGCTGGGGAGACAGAGAGAACTAAAGATAACCCTGCTGGGGAGACAGAGAGAACTAAAGATAACCCTGCTGGGGAGACAGAGAGAACTAAAGATAACCCTGCTGGGGAGATAGAGAGAACTAAAGATAACCCTGCTGGGGAGACAGAGAGAACTAAAGATAACCCTGCTGGGGAGACAGAGAGAACTAAAGATAACCCTGCTGGGGAGACAGAGAGAACTAAAGATAACCCTGCTGGGGAGACAGAGAGAACGAAAGATAACCCTGCTGGGGAGACAGAGAGAACTAAAGATAACCCTGCTGGGGAGACAGAGAGAACTAAAGATAACCCTGCTGGGGAGACAGAGAGAACTAAAGATAACCCTGCTGGGGAGACAGAGATAACTAAAGATAACCCTGCTGGGGAGACAGAGAGAACTAAAGATAACCCTGCTGGGGAGACAGAGAGAACTAAAGATAACCCTGCTGGAGAGACAGAGAGAACTAAAGATAACCCTGCTGGGGAGACAGAGAGAACTAAAGATAACCCTGCTGGGGAGACAGAGAGAACGAAAGATAACCCTGCTGGGGAGACAGAGAGAACGAAAGATAACCCTGCTGGGGAGACAGAGAGAACGAAAGATAACCCTGCTGGGGAGACAGAGAGAACTAAAGATAACCCTGCTGGGGAGACAGAGAGAACTAAAGATAACCCTGCTGGGGAGACAGAGAGAACTAAAGATAACCCTGCTGGGGAGACAGAGAGAACTAAAGATAACCCTGCTGGGGAGACAGAGAGAACTAACGATAACCCTGCTGGGGAGACAGAGAGAACTAACGATAACCCTGCTGGGGAGACAGAGAGAACTAAAGATAACCCTGCTGGGGAGACAGAGAGAACTAAAGATAACCCTGCTGGGGAGACAGAGAGAACTAAAGATAACCCTGCTGGGGAGACAGAGAGAACTAAAGATAACCCTGCTGGGGAGACAGAGAGAACTAAAGATAACCCTGCTGGGGAGGCAGAGAGAACTAAGATAACCCTGCTGGGGAGACAGAGAGAACTAAAGATAACCCTAAACAATATATTTGTTTTACTTTGATACAATTGAGACATGGATTGAATATGTTTGCCATTCAAAGGGAGACAACATATTTAAGTGCCTTTGAATGTGTTATATGGTAGTAGTTACTAGGCACACCGGTTTGATTGTGTCAAGAACTGCAATGCTGATGTGTTTGTCACACTCAACAGTTTTCTGTGGTTATCAAGAATGGTCCACTACCCAAAGCACGTCCAGCCAACTTGACACAACTGTCATCATCCCTGTGGAACGTCCATAGCCCGAAGAATTAAGGCTGTTCTGAGGGAAAAAAGGGGGGCAATTCAATGTTAGGAACGTGTTCCTAATGTTTTGTCCACTCAGCGTATTGTCATTGGTCTGTCTCTACACATGGAGCAGGACTGCCCCCTGTAGGGCACAATTAAATATAACCTCTCACTTCTCTTTATACTTTCAACATCAACCTTTCTTTCCATTGTTCTCTCTCACCACCTCTCTTTTGTCTCTTTCCCTAGATCTCTCTCTCTCATTCTGTCCTGTCTCTCCCCTAAAGTCTCTCTCTACCATCCCCCTCTCTGTCCTGTCTCTCCCCTCCCTCTCTCTTTCCTGTTTCTCTCCT